>NC_057809.1:109086875-109109352 GCF_018294505.1 Triticum aestivum
TGAGTGAGGAGCAACCCTCTCACTCGGAGGCTTAGCTGCAGCCCTGTGCTCGCCTAAGTTATAAAAATCCTGCCGAGTGAAGAGCAACCCTCTCACTCGGAGGCTTAGCTGCAGCCCTGTGCTCGCCTAAGTTATAAAAATCCTGCCGAGTGAAGAGCAACCCTCTCACTCGGGGGCTTAGCTGCAGTGCAAGCACTCGCCTAAGTTATAAAAATCCTACCGAGTGAGGAGCAACCCTCTCACTCGGAGGCTTAGCTGCAGCCCCGTGCTCGCCTAAGTTATAAAAATCCTACCGAGTGGTAAGCCAGACTTCCACTCGGAGGCTTAGCTGCGGCCCAGTGCTCGCCTAAGTGGACTGAAGAATAAGTCAATTGCAGTAAAGGCACCTTGCTTTGAACCTGCAAAAGACATTTTGAGCCGAAGGCAATCGTATTCAAGCACCAAATTCAAGTTTGAATCGACATCTAAAGGAACCGAAAGTGCTCAGGCATCAAGCCCGTTAAGGTTTGTCGGTTACAATTCCACTCGGCATACCGAGGCAAATTTAAAGCGTCGAGCCAGAAGAAGTTTTTTACCCCTCCTGTGGAGGGCTGGAAGGTGCAACAAATTCATCAAGGTCAATTCCGTCGGCGATCCGAGTGGCAGCTGCAAGGAAAGTTTCCATAAAGGACCTGAAGTCGTGCTTCTTGGTATTGGCCACCCGAAGGGCCGCCAGCTTCTCCTCTCGCGCATCTTTGCAGTGGACTCGGGCCAGACACAGAGCGACATCTGCACCACACCGAGCCGAGGACTTCTTCCACTCCTGCACTCGACCAGGGATCGTGTCCAGGCGGGCCATCAGCGACTCAAGGTCATTCTGAAGTGTCTCCTCAGGCCAGAGCGTCGAGTCGATGCGCGATGTGGCGGCCTTCAGCTTTGCGAGATAGTCCACGACAGCTGCAACACGGGACTCCAGTCGGAAAACTTCCATGGCAACTTCGTCGTTCACCGGAGAATTGACGGGGTCAAGGTTTGGCTCCAGCCGGCTAGTTTCTTCTTCAAAGTTTTGACAAAATTCTGCAAGGGTGATCACTAAGTCAAGGGGATGGTCGAATGGAAAAATCACAATTGGAAATGTCTGCCAAGCATAGAGGTTTACCTTCAAGCATAAGAAACAGCTTCTTGGCAAGCCCACTCAGGAAGGCCTCCAGATCAGTTTTCTTCCCAGTCAATTTGCTGACTTGGTCGGTCAGGGCAGCTTTATCAGTTTTCAGTCGACTGACCTCCTTGTTGGCAATCCCAAGAGCAGCTTTCAGATTGGCATTGTCTTGTTCAAGCTTGGTGACTGAAGCTAACTTCTCGTCGGCAAGCTTGATCTTCTCAGCTAGCTCAAGGTCTTTCTTCTGCTGGGCCTCCCTTACCTTACCTACAAGTTACAGCAAGATCAGATTTTGAAACAAGCAAGGGGAAAAGCAGTCGTCAGGGTCTCACCAAACATACCTTCGGTCTACTCCTTTGCCTTTGTCAGCTTCTCCTGAACCAGCTTCAAGCTCAGCTCGACTTGAGTATGTTTTTGTTCCAGCTCTGAGTAGCGAGCCACAAGATCACAAGAGTTCTGCGAAGAACCAATTGACTAAAATGTCAAATATAATTCACTTCCGAGTGAAAAAGGGAAAACACACGTTTCTAAGACTACAGCCGAATACAAGCATTCGACCGTAGTCTCGGGGACTACACCCAGTGGGTGCACTCAGCGTGCCCCCACTAATCCTGTTGAAGACAAAGTCGACCAGTCGACTTCAAAAGAAAAAAGAGATGCATTCTCTAAGACTGTGATCAACTGCAAGCAGTCGACCACAGTCTCGGGGACTACACCCAGTGGGTGCACTCAGCGTGCCCCCACCGGTTTGTGGAATCCAGTCGACATAGTCGACTGACAGAAAAATTGACATCATAAAGCCTAAGGACGACTGCCAGCAGTCGACCTTAGCCTTGGGGACTACACCCAGTGGGTGCACTCAGCGTGCCCCCACCGGTTTGTGAAATCCAGTCGACATAGTCGACTGACAGAAAAATTGACATCATAAAGCCTAAGGCCGACTGCCAGTAGTCGACCTTAGCCTTGGGGACTACACCCAGCGGGTGCACTCAGCGTGCCCCCGCTAACACGGAGTTTATTCGACACACCCACTGGGTGACTACTATAAATTCCGGAAAAGAAAAGTTTTTGGTAGCATATCCAACAGAACAAACAGCGGTCGACTGACCTGGACATTGCTTTGGAGGGCAGAACTGGCGTCATAAGCTGCCTGGCTCGCATCCCGGATGGTCTTCAGCTGCTCCATCATGAGTCCCGCCTGGCGTATTGCCTCCTTCGCTGCGCCAGCTTGGTCCTCTGGGACGTGGTGCGTCGTGAAGAGGGAGGGCTGCTGAGCACTCGTCAGTGGATTTGCGAAGGACACCGTGTGTTGAGTGGTGTTCTCTTCCTCCACAGTCAGAATCTCAGGCGCCGTCACATCCTGAGGCACCTTACTGGCGGACGCTTGCCGACTCCTCCTGCGCTTCAGCGGCTCTTCATCCTCATCATCATCAGGAAGATTGATAACAGTATTGGGTGGAGCTGTGGAGAAGAATCAGGACCAGAGATCGCGAGTCAGTCGACTAAGAACGGCGTTAAGAATACAGTACCTGGAGTCGAAGTTGCTGCGTCCTCCATCTCGTGGTCATCAGCCCGGGCCGAGGTTTCAGAAGTAGCTGCACTGCAACTCCAAAGGATCAGTCGACTAACTTCAGCGTCGACCGGAGACAAAGTTCACACAGAATAAGAAAATATGAGCAGCACGGTTACCCTGATATGGTGGGGATGGACACCTTCATCTTCGGCAAGAGCTTGATCGGCTTCGACGAGGCCGCCCTGGGCTGCTTCGGCGCCTTTTCAGTCGGCACCGGAGAGGTGGTCCGAGGGCGCTTGGTCGACTGAGTGGCGGTCGCAACCCCCTTACCACGTTCGGTTGAAGGGTCGTGGACAAGCTTCGACCGCCTTTCCGAGCGCGGTGGTACGACCTCCTCCTCCTCTTCTTCCTCGTCCTCGGCGTCGTCTTCATCACCGTCATCATCATCATTGTCATCATCATCCTCTGCAACATCCGAGTCCCATTCCTCCTCTTCCTGGCTCTCGCCCCCGCTCGCCTCGCCCTCTTCAGTCGAAGCTTGTGCCCCATTGGGCATCGAGTACAGCTCGGTGAGGGCCTAGCAGATGTCCAGACAAGGATCAGTCAACCAGTCGGCAGGGTTAACAGAAATGAATATGACAAGGGCGCAGTGGAGAGCAGAGCAAGTGTACCTTGTTTGGGTCGCTGTTGTGGTCGAGTGGAGGAATCCTTCTGGCTCCGCGTGGGTTATCCTTGTTTCCGGTAACGGCTACCATCCATCTTTCCAGAGTGACGTCGTCGACTGCTTCTGGATGGACTCTAGTCTCGTCTTCGGTCCCACGGTACAACCACATGCAGTGGCTCCGGAACTGAAGGGGCTGGATGCGACGCCTGAGGAAAACCTCCAGGAGGTCCATGCCCGTCACTCCCTCCCGAACCAACTGCACCACGCGCTCCATCAACATCTTCACGTCAGCTTTCTCCTCCGGAATCAGCTTCAGAGGGGAGGGCTTGTTCACTCGACCCATGGTAAACGGAGGGAGTCGACTCGACTGCCCTGGCGTCGACTGGACCTGGCAGTAGAACCAAGTCGACTGCCAGCCTCTTACGGACTCGGGAAAGGTCATGGGCGGGAAGGTGCTCTTGTTCCTCACCTGGATGCCCAAACCCCCACACATTTGGACGACTCGGGTCTTTTCGTCGCCTGCGCTCGCCTTCTTCACGGTCTGAGAGCGACACGTGAATATATGCTTGAACAAACCCCAGTGTGGTCTACAACCCAAGAAACCCTCACACATGGACACAAACGCGGCGAGATAGGCAATGGAGTTTGGGGTAAAGTGGTGGAGCTGCGCTCCAAAGAAATTCAAGAAGCCATGGAAGAAAACACTCGGTGGCAAAGAAAATCCACGATCAACATGAGTGGCCAAGAGCACACACTCACCCTCTTCTGGCTGGGGCTGCCACTCCTTCCCCGGAAGTCTCGCAGCTCCATGAGGGATCAAGCCCTCGTTGGCCATGTCGAGGAGGTCATTCTCCGTGATTGTCGACTGGATCCAGTCTCCTTGGACCCAGCCCTTCGGCAGGCGGGATCTGGACGAGGACCCGCCGCGGCTGGTGGATCTCCCCTTCGCCTTCTCCGACGCCGACGCCTTCTTCACACGTTCCAGCGCCGCCGTCTTCTCCTTGGCCATGGTTGCCGGCGAGATGCGCGTGGGGAAGCTGTGCGGGGACGAGAGCGAGCGCACTGGGCGGGGAAGAAGGAAGCAGAGAGAGGGAGAGAATGCTGAGGCGCAGCACAGAAATCTTCGCCGGGCACATTTATAAGGTCCCTTCCGAGTGGATGACGGGTGGGCCCGTCGATCTAATCATATCTGGGAGCAGTTATGCAGACAGGATACGTGGCGAAAAAGGCGGCGCGGAGATCGAGGCGTCCATGCCCCGTCCCATCCGAACGCCGCGGTCCGCCCCGCTTCGCGCGCGTCCCCAAATTTCGCATCCCGCGGAATCCGCGAACCGCAAATCAGTCTGTCAGGCGCGGTGTTTCCGGCGATCCGTCGCTCGGAGATCGTCGAAGCCTGAAAGATCACTCGACGCAAAAACAGAATGGATCGAGTCGACTGAAGGCAAGTTGCTCCCTGTCGACGAAGAGATACTTTGGTCTAGAACAGCGCACAACCAGAGCGCAAAGGTTAATCGGAAACGACATCAACTCCTTCTTCACTCGAAGCCTCAATCCATTCGGGGGCTAATGATGGGGTTATGTACCTAGGGTAGGGTCATGGACCTGATCCAAGTAACTTACCCCAGGACATCCTTAGAAGAGGTCGCCTTCCAGTCGACCAACGAGGACTCACTCGACTGGCCTGAAGGACTCGACCTCGAAGACTCACTCGACCACCAGGAGGTCAAGAGGCACTCTGCACTACAACGGCCTGTAATCAAGTAGACTTTATGATAGTAAAGGCACTTTATGTGGGGCGTTACCAGTAACGCCCCAGACTTAACTCACCTTAAACCCTCTCCTACGTGGGCTGGCTGGGGTCCTGGCGCACTCTATATAAGCCACCCCCCTCCACAGGCAGAAGGGTTCGGCACCTTGTAACTCATATACACATAATCCACTCGACCGCCTCCGGGCTCCGAGACGTAGGGCTATTACTTCTTCCGAGAAGGGCCTGAACTCGTACATCCCTTGTGCTTACAACCTCTCCATAGCTAGGACCTTGCCTCTCAATACCTACCCCCCACTCTACTGTCAGGCTTAGAACCATGACACTTCCCCTTTCCTTCTCCAACAAGGCAAGAGGGGGGAGTCCTACTCCCGGTGGGAGTAGGACTCCTCCTGGCGCACCCCTAGGGGCCGGCCGCACCTTCCCCCTCCCTCCTTTATATACGGGGGCAGGGGCACCCCATGACACACAAGTTGATCAAGTTGATCGTCTCTTAGCCGTGTGCGGTGCCCCCCTCCACCACAGTCCACCTCGATAATACTGTAGCGGTGCTTAGTTGAAGCCCTGCGTCGGTAGAACATCAACATTGTCACCACGCTGTCGTGCTGACGAAACTATCCCTCAACACTCAGTTTGATCGGAGTTAGAGGGACGTCATCGGGCTGAACGTGTGCTGAACTCGGAGGTGCCGTGCGTTCGGTACTTGATCGGTCAGATCGTGAAGACGTACAACTACATCAACCGCGTTGTGCTAACGCTTCCGCTTTCGGTCTATGAGGATACATGGACAACACTCTCCCCTCTCGTTGCTATGCATCACCATGATCTTGCGTGTGCGTAGGAATTTTTTTGAAATTGCTACGTTCCCCAATAGCCGGTTAGCGGGCGGGGTTCGAAGGGGCAGCGCCCCTCGCGGGTGTGGGCAGCGCCCGGCATTTTCGGGAATCACAGATCACATCTGAACTCCGTCACGCCGAATTCTCTGATCTGACCAATCTCATCGATCATCGCGAATCTGATTCGGATTTACGTTTCATTGTTAAACCCGATGGCGGATAACCGACCGGTAGGGGTAGATCGTGTCACGACCTCATCGATCCCAATCAACAGAAAATATAGCCACATTGATCCCCATGTGCAGTTTATCTCATCAACCGTGCACACAGCCATTCTTATCAATGACAACAGATCTCATCTATTGCCTCCACATATCTAATATGCATATGATCTGAATCCAAATCCTATAGCAGAGGCTCTGATACCATTGTTGGGATCTACGGTAGGGTGCGTCGACTGCAAATTAAAATTTCCTACGCGCAGAACAACCAAGAACATGCTACGGGAGATGGATCACAGTTCGTTACCACTAGACGCGCAGTGCCGTGCAGCGGAAGAAGAGTTGGGGCAGCGCGTCCGTGTGGATCGTCTCCTCCTCGGCCGATCTCCCTCGTACAACCGATGATCGGTTCCCACGTACAGGTTCGCTGGAGCGGCGCAAGTGCACCGCCTCTAACGGTATCCGCGCGTGCAGGAGGAACATCGTGTGGCGGACTGCTAGGTCTGATCACATAACCAGCGGCGAGTGGAGGTGTCTATTCGCAACACATGCAAACCCTAGTGACAGGGCCGAAGCGATCAGCCCCCATGAGTGTGCGGCACCTCCACTATATATAGGTGTCCGTCGCGGGCTCAACACTTGGGCCTCGCACGGACCCTAAAGCCCATAAATCTACTCGGCCATAATCCGAATACAGTTCGGATCACATCCGACCAGTGTCCCCGGATCCGACCTCGTAGGTTCCTTCCCTTAAGCGCGCGACCCCTTAGGTTTAAGTCAGCTTGGTCGCAGTTCGGATCACCTCTGAACTGCACGGTTGGTAGAGGCCTCTAGCAAGGCATGCCAAACACCAAGCAGACTATGAAGCTGGTTAGCGAACCTGTACATCACACTTCCATTCCTTTTGCCACACGATATATGTTGTCGAGCTCAAGGCGAGTCTGTCATCCTCGTGCTAGCCCGACCTCTTTCTCGTTCCAATGATGCCGACCACTATCCAGATTATCTCATAATCCTTGTTGCATGGCCATGCTTATCCTGGTCGGATCACACGAGGGGCCCAGAGTATATCTCTCCTGGTCGGAGGGGCAAATCCCATCTTGCTCAACCACGTATCGCAGCATGGTTCTGGATAAACCCGAAACCTACCTTTATAACCACCCAGTTACGGAGTAGCATTTGGTCGGCCCAAAGCAAGTCTGTCACCATCTCGAGTACATGCGTCAGCTCAGGTCTTAGGACATATAACATATGTTGTACTAGAGACTCACAGATGACATATCGCTGCGTCTCATAGTTGGGTCTGTCCGACTCGGACCTTATCTCGACTCGGATCCGACTACGTCAAATCCGACCAGATCCTTCCAAGTCCATATTATCCGGTTAGCATCCAATGCTCCATGGCTAGTGAGACCAAGCCATCGACCGTGTCATATGCTAGTCTAGTTGGCTGCGCGTCCACATAACCCTTTCGACTAGGGACCTTTTAGGACAGTCATCATACAATGCATAGTCCCACAAAAAAATCACATACTTGCTGATACACACTATTGATAATGTCCAAGGACTATCTTTATTCATAAACACATAGGAAATATCATCATACATGATTGCCTCTAGGGCATATCTCCAACACGTATCAACTCCCCCAAGCTTAGACCTTGCTTGTCCTCAAGCGAAAAGCCGAAATTGAAAAATATGTCCACATGTTTAGAGAAGAAGGTGTCGATAAAAACAAAATATGGACATGAGGGCATCATGATCATTCTTAGAGCAGCAACTTATATAATTCTTGTCATATGATTTCTTATGCTAGAGTAATAATTCAATCACAATATCAAGTATGAATCATAAACTTCACTGAAAACTAACAAACTATAATCTCAGTCATTGAAGCAATTGCAATTTATCATAACATAGGAAAGAGTCAATGTAGTAGAGCTTCTCAGCAAGTCCACATACTCAACTATCATATAATCTTTCACAATTGCTGACACTCACACAATACTTATGGGTATGGAGTTTTAATCGGACATAGAGAAAGATAGGGGCTTATAGTTTTTGCCTCCCAACGTTTTACCTGAAGGGTAATGTCAACAGTAATAGTTCATGAAAACCCACATCCAATTAGCCATATATACCAGGATCTTTCCAACATATTGTGCTTGCCAAAGGATAAAATGTAAAAAAGGAAGGGTGAGGATCACCATGACTCTTTTGCAGTGTAGGAGATAAAAGTAAAAGATAGGCCCTTCGCAGAGGGAAGCAGAGGTTGTCATGAGCTTTTGTGGGTAAATGCACAAAATCCTAATGCGAAAGAATGTCACTTTATATTGCCACTTGTGATATGGACCTTTATTATGTAGTCTGTCGCTTTTATTACTTCCATATCACACGATTGTATAAAGCTTATTTCTACCACACCAATCAATCATACATATTTAGAGAGCATTTTTTATTGCTTGCACCGATGACAACTTACTTGATGGGTCTTACTCAATCCATAGGCAGGTATGGTGTACTCTCATGGCAAAACTGGTTTAAGGGTATTTGGAAGCATAAGTAGTATCTCTACTTGGTGCAATGAATTTGGCTAGCATGAGGGAGAAAGGCAAGCTCAACATGTTGGAGGATCCAAGACACTATAATTTATCTCAGATGTAAGAAAACATAACCCATTATGTTGTCTTCCTTGTCCAATGTCAACTCTTTAGCATGTCATATTTTAAGGAGTGCTCACAATCATAAAAGATGTCCAATACAGTATATTTATATGTGAAGACCTCTCTTTCTTTATTACTTCCTATTAATTGCAACGATGACCAAAACTATGTTTGTCAACCCTCAATAACTTTTATTTATCATACTCTTTCTATGTGAGCTCATTACTCTCCATAAGAGTCACATGATCTCTTTGTTTCTTTCTCTTTTCTTTTCTTTTATTTGGGATCACGGCTAAAATAAGAAAGCCCTTGACTCAATCACTAATCTTTATTATATAGCTCAAGGACTCGATTACATAGAAGGATAATAAAGCAAAACTCATGACTAGATCATACTAAGAACTTTTATTCTACTAGATCAAAATATTACCGAAAGGATCGAACTAAGAAAAACGGTAAAGATAAAAGTGATGATGATACGATACCGGGGCACTCCCCAAAGCTTAGCAGTTGCCAAGTGGAGTGCCCATACCCATGTGATTATGTCTCTCTTTTTGGGGATGGTGATGTGATATTCTTGGCGATGATGCCCCTCAAGATACGGTTCTCCTCCTCAAGCTTGTTGACTTGCTGCTTGAGGTCCATTATTTCCTTTAGGAGTTTTCCTATAACAGCCAAAGCTCCTTGCACCCAAGGGTGATGCATAGCTGCGGGAGAACCAGTGACACTCTTTTTCATATTCTCATAAGAAAGAAATCTAACATTGGAAGGGATAACCGAGTTTGGAATAGCTGAGCTCTGCAGTTCTCCCATTGTGAATCCAGCTTGGAGGCGGGAAGTGACTTCTTGATCCTCTTCCATGGCATCTATCCTCTTCAAATCAGCCTCCATCTCTTCCTCCGTTGCTGGCCCAAAGGGGTCAACATGATTGTTTGTCGTTGATCTCGGTGCTGGATGAGACACCCGACTCTCCCCGATTAACTCTTGCGAAGACCCTGCTCTAATCTGCAGCAGCAATAGCTTGAAACACAAACATGAGATAATTGCGTGATACGGGAGTCAAAACCTCATAGAGATTATATAATGAATTTTTACCGACCAAAATATGTGTCGTGTACAAAAACTGAGTCCGGAGAGCACACGAGGTGCCCATGAGGTAGGGGGGCGCGCCCAGTAGGGTAGGGCGCGCCCTCCACCCTCGTGGAGGCCTCGTGTCCTTCCCGGACTGCCGCTTATTTTTCTATTTTTCTTAATATTCCAAAACAGAGAAATATTGCCTTGAAAACTGTTTTGGAGTCGGTTTACTTACCGTACCACATACCTATTCCTTTTCGGCATCTGAAACATTCCGGAAAGTGTCCCTTATGTATTCCTCCGGGGTTACGGTTTCGATAACATTGGTTTCAACATTTATGGGATTACCTGAGATATAGTGTTTGATTCTTTGACCATTCACCACCTTCGGATTTGTGCCTTCGAAGTCGTTGATTTTTATGGCACCGGAACGGTAGACCTCCTCGATAACGTAAGGACCTTCCCATTTAGAGAGAAATTTTCCTGCAAAAAATCTTAAACGAGAGTTGTATAGCAATACATAATCACCTACATTAAACTCACGCATTTGTATTCTTTTATCATGCCACCTTTTAACTTTTTCTTTAAACAACTTGGCATTTTTGTAGGCTTGGGTTCTCCATTCATCAAGTGAGTTAATATCAAATAACCTCTTCTCACCGACAAGTTTAAAATCATAATTTAGTTCTTTAATAGCCCAATAAGCCTTGTGTTCTAGTTCGAGAGGTAAGTGACATGCTTTTCCATAGACCATTTTATACGGAGACATACCCATAGGATTTTTATATGCAGTTCTATAGGCCCATAATGCATCATCAAGTTTCTTGGACCAATTCTTTCTGGACCTATTAACAGTCTTTTGCAAAATTAATTTGAGTTCTCTATTACTCAATTCTACTTGACCACTAGACTTAGGGTGATAAGGGGATGCAATTCTATGATTAACATCATATTTAGCAAGCATTTTACGGAAATCACCAAGAATAAAATGTGAACCACCATCAGTCATTAAATATCTAGGGACTCCAAATCTTGGAAAAATAACTTCTTTAAGCATTTTAATAGAAATGTTATGATCAACACTACTAGCTGGAATAGCTTCTACCCACTTAGTAACGTAATCAACAACAACTAAAATATGTGTATATCCATTAGAGGAAGGAAAGGGTCCCATATAGTCAAAGCCCCAAACATCAAATGGTTCAATAACGAGTGAATAGTTCATAGGCATTTCTTGACGTCTACTAATATTACCAATTCTTTGACATTCATCACAAGATAAGACAAACTTACGGGCATCCTTGAAGAGAGTAGGCCAATAAAAACCAGATTGCAGTACCTTATGTGCAGTTCTATCTCCAGCATGGTGCCCTCCATAAGCTTCGGAGTGACACTTGCATAGGATCTATTCCTATTCATGCTCAGGTACACAACGTCTAATAACACCATCCACTCCTTCTTTATAAAGATGTGGGTCATCCCAAAAGTAATGCCTCAAATCATAGAAGAACTTTTTGTTTTGCTGGTATGTGAAACTAGGTGGTATAAACTTAGCAACAATGTAATTAGCATAATCAACATACCATGGAGCAGTATGAGAAGCATTTATGACATTTAATTGCTCATCAGGAAAGCTATCATCAATAGGTAGTGGGTCATCAAGCAAATTTTCTAACTTAGACAAGTTGTCTGCAACGGGGTTCTCAGCTCCTTTTCTATCAACAATATGTAAATCAAATTGTTGAAGCAAGAGAACCCATCTAATAAGTCTAGGTTTAGCATCTTTATTTTCCATAAGATATTTAATAGCAGCATGATCAGTGTGAATAGTTACTTTAGAATCAACAATATAAGGTCTAAACTTATCACAGGCAAATACAACTGCTAAGAATTCTTTTTCAGTAGTAGCATAATTTCTTTGAGCATTGTCTAGAGTTTTACTAGCATATTGAATAACATTTAGTTTATTATCAACTCTTTGTTCTAGAACAGCACCTACAGCATAATTACTAGCATCACACATAATTTCAAAGGGTAAATTCCAATCAGGTGGCTGAACAATAGGTGCAGAGACCAATACTTTCTTAAGTATTTCAAATGCTTCTACACAATCACCATCAAAGACAAATGGTATATCTTTTTGTAATAAATTATTCAGAGGCCGAGAAATTTTTGAGAAGTCCTTAATGAACATCCTATAAAAACCGGCATGACCAAGGAAACTTCTTATACCTTTGATGTCCTTGGGACATGGCATCTTTTCAATAGCATCAACCTTGGCTTTATTAACTTCGATACTGCTTTCAGAAACTTTATGCCCCAAGACAATACCTTCATTAACCATAAAGTGGCACTTTTCCCAATTCAAGACAATATTAGTTTCTTCACATCTCTGCAAAACTCGATCAAGGTTGCTCAAGCAATCATCAAAAGAAGATCCATAGACGGAAAAGTCGTCCATGAAAACCTCACAAATCTTTTCACAAAAGTCAGAGAATATAGCCATCATGCATCTTTGAAAGGTACCAGGTGCATTACATAAACCAAAATACATACGTCTATAAGCAAAAGTACCAAAAGGGCATGTAAAAGTAGTCTTTGATTGATCTTTAGCTGACACAGGTATTTGAGAGAAACCAGAATAACCATCTAGAAAGAAAAAATGTGTATGTTTGGATAATCTTTCTAGCGTTTGATCGATAAAAGGTAAGGGGTAATGATCCTTTTTAGTAGCCTTATTTAATTTGCGGAAATCAATTACCATCCTATAACCTATAATAATTCTTTGAGGAATCAATTCATCTTTATCATTAGGAACAACAGTAATACCTCCCTTCTTAGGGACACAATGGACATGACTTACCCACTTACTATCAGCAACGGGATAAATTATACCTGCCTCAAGGAGCTTTAGTATCTCCTTTCTTACCACTTCTTTAATTTTAGGATTCAGACGACGTTGATGATCACAAACTGGTTTAGCATCTTCTTCCAAATTAATTTTATGTTGACATAGAGTGAGACTAATGCCCTTAAGATCAGCAAGAGTATACCCAATAGCAGCATGGTGCTTCTTTAGAGTTTTCAATTATCTCTCTTCTTCATGTTCTGAAAGGTTAGCACTAATAATAACAGGATATATATTTTTCTCATCAAGATAAGCATATTTAAGAGTATCCGGTAACAGTTTAAGCTCAAACACGGGATCACCCTTGGGTGGAGGAGGATCTCCTAGGATTTCAACAGGTAAATTGTGTTTCAGAATAGGTTCCTGTTTAAAGAATACTTCATCTAATTCCCTTCTTTCATTCATAAACATGCCATTTTCACGGTCTAGCAAATATTGTTCTAAAGGATCACTAGGAGGTACGACAATAGAAGCAAGACCAATAATTTCATCCTTACTAGGTAATTCTTCTTCACGGTGTTGTCTACTAAATTTAGAAAAATTAAATTCATGAGTCATATCATCTAAACCGACAGTAACAACATCTCTTGTGCAATCTATGGTAGCATTAACAATATTTAAGAAGGGTCTACCAAATATAATGGGACATAAGCTATCTTGTGAGGAACCAAGAAAAAGAAAATCAGCATGATATTTGGTTTTCCCACACAAGACTTCAACATCTCTAACAATTCCCATTGGTGAAATAGTATCTCTATTAGCAAGTTTAATTGTGACATCAATATCTTCTAACTCAACAGGTGCAATGTCATGCATAATTTCTTTGTATAAGTCAATAGGTATTGCACTAGCACTAGCACCCATATCACATAAGCCATGATAACAATGATCTCCTATTTTAACAGAAATAACAGGCATACCTACCACCGGTCTAGGTTTATCTGTATCACGGGGTTTAGCAATTCTAGCAGTTTCATCACAGAAATAAATAACATGCCCATCTATATTATCAGACAAGAGATCTTTAACAATAGCAATATTAGGTTCAACTTTAAATTGCTCAGGAGGTGTATATGCTTTAATATTGCTTTTACGAACCACAGTTTAAGCTTTAGCATGATCCTTGATCCTAACAGGGAAAGGCGGTTTCTCAACATAAGAAGTAAGAACAATAGGATCATTATAAGTAATAGTCTTTTCTACAACTTTAATAGGTGCAGCTATTTTTACTTCTATGGGAGGATGATATTTAAACCACTTCTCCTTGGGGAGATCAACATAAGCAGCAAAAGATTCACAGAAAGAAGCTACTATCTTAGAGCCAAGTCCATATTTAGTGCTAAATTTACGAAATATATCGGTATCCATAAAAGATTTAACACAATCAAAACTAGGTATCATACCTGACTCCTTACCATTGTCGAGGTCCCAATCTTCGGAGTTGCATTTAATTCTTTCCAATAAATCCCATTTGAATTCAATAATCTTCATCATAAAAGAGCCAGCACAAGAAGTATCAAGCATGGTGCGATTGTTATCAGAAAGCCGAGCAATTTTTTTGAATAATCATTTCTCTTGAGAGCTCATGATTGGGGCATGAATATAGCATTGATTTAAGCCTCCCCCAAGCTTGAGCAATGCTTTCTCCTTCGCGAGGCCAAAAATTATATATATAATTGCGATCATGATGAACAAGATGCATAGGATAAAACTTTTGATGAAATTCCGGTTTCAATCGTTTGTAGTTCCAAGACTCCATATCATCACATAGCCTATACCATGTCGATGCATCTCCCCTCAAAGATAAAGGGAAGACCTTCTTCTTAACAACATCTCTGGGTACACCTGCAAGCTTCAATAATCCACAAACTTCATCCACATATATTAGATGCTCATCAGGATGTTTTGTTCCATCTCCCAAAAAAGGATTATCTAGCAGTTTTTCTACCATACCCAAAGGAATTTCGAAGCAAGCATTTTCATTTTCAGTAGGTTCAGTAGGTTGAGGAGCAACTATTTGCTCTACTGGTCGGGGTGAAGATACCCCGAACAAGCCCCTTAGAGGATTACTTTCCATAGTAACAAGTGACAGTAAATTTCAGCACAATATATAAATTTTTCCTTACCAAATTCCACCTACCAAAGGCTCTTCACTCCCCGGCAACGGTGCCAGGAAAGAGTCTTGATGACCCACAAGTATAGGGGATCTATCGTAGTCCTTTCGATAAGTAAGAGTGTCGAACCCAACGAGGAGCAGAAGGAAATGATAAGCGGTTTTCAGCAAGGTATTCTCTGCAAGTACTGAAATAAGTGGTAACAGATAGTTTTGTGATAAGATAATTTGTAATGAGCAACAAGTGACAAAAGTAAATAAGGCGCAGTAAGGTGGCCCAATCCTTTTTGTGGCAAAGGACAAGCCTGGACAAACTCTTATATAATGTAAAGCGCTCCCCAGGACACATGGGAATATCGTCAAGCTAGTTTTCATCATGCTCATATGATTCGCGTTTGGTACTTTGATAATTTGGTGTGTGGGTGGACCGGTGCTTGGGTGCTGCCCTTACTTGGACAAACATCTCACTTATGATTAACCTCTATTGCAAGCATCCGCAAATACAACAAAAGTATTAAGGTAAACCTAACCATAGCATGAAACATATGGATCCCAATCAGCCCCTTACGAAGCAACGCATAAACAAGGGTTTAAGCTTCTGTCACTCTAGCAACCCATCATCTACTTATTACTTCCCAATGCCTTCCTCTAGGCCCAAACAATGGTGAAGTGTGATGTAGTCGACGTTCACATAACACCACTAGAGGAGAGACAACATACATCTCATCAAAATATCGAACGAATACCAAATTCACGTGACTACTAATAGCAAGACTTCTCCCATGTCCTCAGGAACAAAATTAACTACTCACAAATCATAAACATGTTCGTAATTAGAGGGGTATTAATATGCATATAGGATCTGAACTTATGATCTTCCACCAATTAAACCAACTAGCATCAACTACAAGGAGTAATTAACACTACTAGCAACCTATTAGCACCAATCCCGAACTTGGAGACAAGAATTGGATACAAGAGATGAACTAGGGTTTTGAGATGAGATGGTGCTGATGAAGATGTTGATGGAGATTGCCCTCTCCCGATGAGAGGAGCATTGGTGATGATGATGGCGACGATTTCCCCCTCCGGGAGGGAAGTTTCCCCGGCAGAACAGCTCCGCCAAAGCCCTAGATTGGTTCCGCCTCATGGCGGTGGAGTTTCGTCCGAGAAGATGGCTTATGATTTTTTTCCCGTCGAAAGAGTCCATATAGCAGAAGATGGTCACCGGAGGGCCACCAGGGGGCCCACGAGGTAGGGGGCGCGCCCAGGGGGGTAGGACGCGCCCCCACCCTCGTGGGCAGGGTGTGGCCCCCTGGTGAAGTTCTTGCGCTCAATGTTTTTATATATTTGGAAAACATCATCCGTGAAGTTTCAAGACTTTTGGAGCTATGCAGAATAGGTCTCTAATATTTGCTCCTTTTCCAGCCAGAATCCCAGCTGCCGACATTCTCCCTCTTTATGTAAACCATGTAAAATAAGAGAGAATAGGCATAAGTATTGTGACATAATGTGTAATGATAGCCCATAATGCAATAAATATTGATATAAAAGCATGATGCAAAATGGACGTATCAAGCACTGTGTTGGTCTTCCCTTGAAGAGGAAAGGGTGATGCAGCAAAGTAGCGTAAGTATTTCCCTCAGTTTTTGAGAACCAAGGTATCAATCCAGTAGGAGGCCACACACGAGTCCCTCGCACCTACACAAACAAATAAAATCCTCGCAACCAACACAATAAAGGGGTTGTCAATCCCTTCACGGTCACTTACGAAAGTGAGATCTGATAAATATGATAAGATAATATTTTTGGTATTTTTATGATAAAGATGCAAAGTAAATAAAGCAAAATAAAAATGGCGCAAGAAATAGCTTGTTGATGGGAGATTAATATGATGGAAAATAGACCTGGGGGCCATAGGTTTCACTAGTGGCTTCTCTCGAGAGCATAAGTATTACGGTGGGTAAACAAATTACTGTTGAGCAATTGACATAATTGAGCATAGTTATGAGAATATCTAGGTATGATCATGTATATAGGCATCACGTCCGAGACAAGTAGACTGACTCCTGCCTGCATCTACTACTATTACTCCACACATCGACCGCTATCCAGCATGCATCTAGAGTATTAAGTTCAAAAGAATAGAGTAACGCTTTAAGCAAGATGACATGATGTAGAGGGATAAACTCATGCAATATGATGTAAACCCATATTGTTATCCTCGATGGCAACAATACAATACGTGCCTTGCTGGCCCTACTATCACTGGGAAAGGACACCGCAGGATTGAACCCAAAGCTAAGCACTTCTCCCATTGCAAGAAAGATCAATCTAGTAGGCCAAACCAAACTGATAATTCGAAGAGACTTGCAAAGATAACCAATCATACATAAAAGAATTCAGAGAAGATTCAAATATTGTTCATAGATAAACTTGATCATAAACCCTCAATTCATCGGTCTCAACAAACACACCGCAAAAGAAGATTACATCGAATAGATCTCCACAAGAGAGGGGGAGAACATTGAATTGAGATCCAAAAAGGGAGAAGAAGCCATCTAGCTAATAACTATGGACCCGAAGGACTGAGGTAAACTACTCACACATCATCGGAGAGGCTATGGTGTTGATGTAGAAGCCCTCCGTGATCGATGCCCCCTCCGGCGGAGCTCCGGAAAAGGCCCCAAGATGGGATCTCACGGGTACAGAAGGTTGCGGCGGTGGAATTAGGGTTTTGGCTCCGTATCTGGTAGTTTGGGGGTACGTAGGTATATATAGGAGGAAGAAGTATGTCGATGGAGCAACATGGGCCCCACAAGGGTGGAGGGCGCGCCTGGGGGGGTAGGCGCGCCCCCTACCTCGTGCCTGCCTGGCCGCTTTCTTGATGTAGGGTCCAAGTACTCTGCATCACGTTCGTTCCAAAAATCACGTTCCTGAAGGTTTCATTCCGTTTGGACTCCGTTTGATATTGTTTTTCTGCAAAACTCTGAAATAGGCAAAAACAACAATTCTGGGCTGGGCCGCTAGTTAATAGGTTAGTCCCAAAAATAATATAAAAGTGTATAATAAAGCCCAATAATGTCCAAAACAGAATATAATATAGCATGGAACAATAAAAAATTATAGATACGTTGGAGACGTATCAAGCATCCCCAAGCTTAATTCCTGCTCGTCCTCGAGTAGGTAAATGATAAATACAAATTTTTTGATGTGGAATTCTACTTGGCATAATTTCTATGTAATTCTCTTAATTGTGGTATGAATATTAAGATCCGAAAGATTCAAGACAAAAGTTTAATATTGACATAGAAATAATAATACTTCAAGCATACTAACTAAGCAATTATGTCTTCTCAAAATAACATGGCCAAAGAAAGTTATCCCTACAATATCATATAGTCTGGCTATGCTCTATCTTCACCACACAAAGTATTTAAATCATGCACAACCCCGATGAAAAGCCAAGCAATTGTTTCATACTTTTGGTGTTCTCAAACTTTTTCAATCTTCACGCAATACATGAGCATGAGCCATGGACATAGCACTGTATGTGGAATAGAATGGTGGTTGTGGAGAAGACAAAAAGGGAGAAGTAGTCTCACATCAACTAGGCATATTAACGGGCCATGGAGATGCCCATTAATAGATATCAATGTGAGTGAGTAGGGATTGCCATGCAACGGATGCACTAGAACTATAAGTATATGAAAGCTCAACAAAAGGAACTAAGTGGGTGTGTCGTGGGAACGATTCCGACAATAATAAGGTATAGGGTAACAGAGCATGATCTATCGAGATGCATATGGGTGACACAGTGGTTTTAGCGAGTTCGGGCCTCTCACGGTGGAGATAACAGCCCTACGTCTCGTTCTCCGGAGAGGCTTTGTTTTATCTGAGTATGTATCCGGAGATTACAATATGTGTTTGAGAGAGAAAGAGGGGAGAGCGGGTCTCCATGCCTGAGCTATGTCCTGAGACCAATGGTTAGAAAGAGAGAGAGAGGTGGAAGAAAAAGAAAAGAGCCCCTGGTCTAGTGGTGGGGGTGGCTTATATAGAGTGCGCCACCCCCTCATCTCCTATGTTACAAAGTGGGGCATGAGTGCCATAACGCCAGCCCACTATCAAGCCTTCACTATGAGAATGATGTCGACTACTTTGCTGCCTGCTGGTCTTCTTATATCTGAGTGAGTCGTATGGCCGAGTGGTGAACTGTCATCCGAGTGGATGGTATGCTGCTTGGTTGAGTGGATAGTATGCTGCTTGTCCGAGTGGATAGTATGTCTCTATCAAATTTACCTGGACCCACATGTTGTGTGGACCCCATGCTCCATGATATTTCGACCCTTAGTGGGCCTACCTGTTATGTGTATCCCCAACATTAGCCCCCGAATCAATTGCGATTTGCAGAACGAGTTTGTGAAAGACACAATTTGGCTCGAGTGATTATGGAAATACTCGGTACCTGTCATCGTGCTTTCAGACAACCAAGATTTGAACAATGTCTGAATGGATTCTGGTACTGTGCTTCCCGACTGATCTGGGTAAGTGCCCGCGAGGAGCAACTTGGTGACATTCGATCATCTCTCGGAAGAGGTTAACTTGTGATCAGAGTATGGATGTGTCATTAAATTTGTGCAACAAGATTGACACATGGGCTGCTCTCTTAGAGAGATACCATTCTTATCCCGGAGGAACGTCCATACGAGTTGGTTTTAGATCCACACTTGTGAGTTTCACGCTTTGAGTCCTAGAAGAAGGCTCAAAACAGGTCCACGGAGGAGCGTTAAAACTCACCTTATAGGATTTTTTGGTAGTCGACGGGATTCTTTAAAACTTGTTTGTTTGTTGTTTGTCACTCGGACTGGTCAGGCCATACCGAGTGGAGATTACTCCAGTGGGGGCACACTGAGTGCACCCACTGGGTGTAGTCCTCGAGACCCCGTCGACTGCGGGCAGTCGGCGAGGGTCTGAGAGAGAATATCTTCTTAGCCGGTATTGATTGGACTTGTTCTTCTCCGACTCAGAGGTCGAGTGATCTAGAGCTGGGTTTGCATCGAGCAAAATGTTTCTTTCCGAGTTCTCTTCCAGTGGGGGCACGGTGAGTGCACCCACTGGGTGTAGTCCCCGAGCCTCTGTTGGACTAGATGAGTCTGACAAAGGGTTTAAGTCTCCCGGTAAACCTCCATGCAGTTGGCACGATAAATATATTTTTCTGGAATTGAATCAATCGGATGGATCTTCAAGCGCTTGGCATGGTAAATAAGCTCAGGTTGGAGCTGAGTCAGTCGGACTGATCTTCGTGCACTTGGCACTATAAATGAATTCAATCTGGAACTGGATCAATCAAGTGATCTTTGTGCACTCGGCACGATGAATGAATTCGGCCTTGAAACTACCGACTGTAGAAAAAAGCCGGCCACTCCAGGGAGTAATCGTTCCAGTAGTACTTATATTGACCGTTAGATTTTACGTGAAAGGGGTATTTGTCCGAGTGGACGTGCTTCCCGACTGATCGGGGTATGTTGACTGCAAGGAAAAATTTGGTTGCACTTGTATGTATGGTCAGAAAGATATTCCTCATGTGCTGAATGGGTCGATTGAATGGGCGTAACCCCGGAGGACAGCATGGCCAACGACTGTGCGTAGCCCCCGAGTGATGTTTGAAAGAGGTAAGCTTGCTACAGAGTGTGATATGAGGTTTGATCATATGAGTTACTTAGTCGTTCCCGTGCTGGGGGTGTAGAGGTAAAGACATGTCCAACTGATGGTGACGCGCGAGGTGGCCGAGGGGCGATGATGTGTACAACCGAGTGATGACGCGGGGCGGTCGAGTGGTGAAGACATGCACAACCGAGTGGCGACGCATGGAGCGGCCGAGTCATCACTTGGTTGTATGAGGTGGTCGAATGATGAAGACGTGCACAACTGAGTGGCAATGCGCGGGGCGGCCGAGTGGTGAAGATATGCACAACCGAGTGGCGATGCGTGGGACGGCCGAGTGAGGATGCACGGGGTGGCCGAGTGAAGGACTACGTGCCCAGCCAAGTGATGATGCGCGGGGTGGCCGAGTGAAGACGCGCGGCGTGGCCAAGTGACGACGCGCGGGGCAGCCGAGTGAAAGATTGCTTGTCTAGCCAAGTGGCTGAAATTGTCTTCGAAGGAGTTAGCCGAATGCTTTCGAAGCTAATGTAGTGACGAGGTCGGTGTAGTGTGGTTGCGACACAACAAGACCGGCGTGACAACTGAGTCTGTGTAGAAATGAAGATGGCGCGCAGAGCATATGGGTGATTATACAACTTGTCAAAGTGGCGGATCAGATGCACTTGTTGAAGTGAAGGATTTGACTGGTGATGAAGTACTCGACCACTCAGGAGAGTGTCATTCCAAATGAGATGCAGCCCCCGAATGCGGTGTAGCCCCCGAGCGTACTACAGGCTTCGACAACGGACACGTTGGAATACTATAAATATAGTTTTGAATGGATGATTTGCAATTCATCGAGTCGGACTCGGGTAAAGATGAGGAGAAGCTTCCGAGTGATGCTCGAAAGAGGCAAACTCGCAAAGGAGTGAAGTGTGAAGTTTAATTATAAAAGGGACTTATCTGTCTCATGCCTGACGAGGTCTATATCATTGATATGATGAAGAGGATTCCACAGAGGGGTTGGTCGGATGTGTTTGAAGTCAGCAGAGCGACAATGTCAGTGTTGTGGTGTGCTAGAATCGGTACGGTGACTGAGTCCGGGCAGCGATGAAGTTGGCGCATAGGGCCATTGAGTGATCGTGTAACTTGTGTAAAAAATGGCACACACCAACGAAATAATTTCTCGAGGAAATTTGATGTGTGTTGAAATGATTTGTGTGAATAACACCCATAGACACCCGCTGGGAGTGCAAGGGGCTTGCTGGTTGACCAGCAAGAGTCTGAAAGAGCGAAGGATTCGTTCAAACTTGTCAAAGTGCTGGCTCAAATAAAACGGAAGTGTAGTGTTTCGACTGAGTTGCAGCCCCGGAGGACCGATGCATACTCCAAATGAAGAACACATGGTGTTCGTGAATGATGTATGCGAAAGAATGGAAGTTGGACTCGGGTGAAAATAAGCAGCCGAGCATAGAGGTACACTTGGTGGCGTGGCCTCCGAGTGAATGTGATGTGTGAATAACAGGATACTTGGGAATGCAGAAATAATAGAATGGAGTGCATGTAGAATGACTTAGCTGTCTGAAGGCGCGCGAGTGGCCGAGTGATGAAGATGTGTTCAACCGATGGCGATGCGAGGGGCGACCGATTGATGTAGATGTGTCCAACCGAGTGCCGACGCATGGGGCGGCCGAGTGTTGATGAGGTGACCAACCGAGCGGCGACGTGTGGAGCAGCTGAGCGGTGATGAGGTGACCAACCGAGTGGCAACACGTGGGGCGGCCGAGTGGTGATGAGGTGACCAACCCAGAGACGACGCACGGAGCGGCCGAATAGTTATGAGGTGACCAACCGAGTGACGACGCGCGGAGCGTCCGAGTGGTGATGAGGTGACCAACCGATGGCGACGCGCGAGGCGGCCGAGTGATGATGAGGT
>NC_057809.1:109110424-109260713 GCF_018294505.1 Triticum aestivum
GGTTATGAGGTGACCAACCGAGTGGCGACACGTGGAGCGGCCGAGTGGTGATGAGGTGACCAACCGAGTGGTGACGCGCGGGGCGGCCGAGTGGTGATGAGGTGACCAACCGATGGCGACGCACGGAGCAGCCGAATGGTTATGAGGTGACCAACCCATGGCGAGGCGCCGGGCGGCCGGGTGAAGTAGACATGTCACGCAGAGTGGCGACGCGCGGGGCGTCCGGTTGATGTAGACGTGTGCCACGGAGTGACGATGCGCGGGACGTCCGAGTGAAGTAGAGGCGTCCCGCGGAGTGGCGTCCCGCGGGGCTGCTACCTCTTGAGCTTGCGTTGGATTTCCCCGAAGAGGAAAGGATGATGCAGCAGAGTAGCGTAAGTATTTCCCTCAGTTTTTGAAACCAAGGTATCAATCCAGTAGGAGGCCACGCTCAAGTCCCTCGTACCTGCACAAAATGATAGCTATTCGCAACCAACACGATTAGGGGTTGTCAATCCCTTCACGGTCACTTACGAGAGTGAGATCTGATAGATATAATATTTTTGGTATTTTTGGTATAGAGATGCAAAGTGAAAAGTAAAAGGCAAAGTAAAAGGCAAAGTAAAAAGCAAAGCAAGATTAAAGTGATGGAGATTGATATGATGAGAATAGACCCGAGGGCCATAGGTTTCACTAGTGGCTTCTCTCAAGAGCATAAGTATTCTATGGTGGGTGAACAAATTACTGTTGAGCAATTGACAGAATTGAGCATAGTTATGAGAATATCTAGGCATGATCATGTATATAGGCATCACGTCCGTGACAAGTAGACCGAAACGATTCTGCATCTACTACTATTACTCCACTCATCGACCGCTATCCAGCATGCATCTAGAGTATTAAGTTAAAAACAGAGTAACGCCTTAAGCAAGATGACATGATGTAGAGAGATAAATTCATGCAATATGAAATAAACCCCATCTTGTTATCCTCGATGGCAATGATGCAATACGTGCCTTGCTGCCCCTTCTGTCACTGGGAAAGGACACCGCAAGATCGAACCCAAAGCTAAGCACTTCTCCCATGGCAAGAAAAACCAAGCTAGTAGGCCAAACCTAACTGATAATTCGAAGAGACTTGCAAAGATAACCAATCATACATAAAAGAATTCAGAGAACATTCAAATATTATTCATAGATAGACTTGATCATAAACCCACAATTCATCGGTCTCAACAAACACACCGCAAAAAGAAGAAGATTACATCGAATAGATCTCCACAAGAGAGGGGGAGAACTTTGTATTGAGATCCAAAAAGAGAGAAGAAGCCATCTAGCTAATAACTATGGACCCGAAGGTCTGAGGTAAACTACTCACACTTCATCGGAGAGGCTATGATGATGTAGAAGCCCTCCGTGATGACGGCCCTCTCCGGTGGAGCTCCGGAACAGGCCCCAAGATGGGATCTCGTGGATACAGAAAGTTGCGGCGGTGGAATTAGGTTTTTGGCTCCGTCCCCGTTCGTTTGGGGGTACGTAGGTATATATAGGAGGAAGAAGTACGTCGGTGGAGCTTCGGTGGGCCCACGAGGGTGGGGGGCGCGCCTGGCGGTATAGGGCGCGCCCCCTACCTCGTGCCCACCTCGAAGCTTCCTTGGCGTAGGGTCCAAGTCTCCTGGGTCATATTCGGGAAGAAAATCACGTTCCAGAAAGGTTTATTCTGTTTGGACTCCGTTTGATATTCTGTTTCTTTGAAACACTGAAATAGGCAAAAAAACAGCAATTCTGGGCTGGGCCTTCGGTTAATAGGTCAGTCCCAAAAATAATATAAAAGTGGAAAATAAAGCCCAATATAGTCCAAAACAATAGATAATATAGCATCGAGCTATCAAAAATTATAGATACGTTGGAGACGTATCAGGCATCCCCAAGCTTAATTCCTGCTCGTCCTCGAGTAGGTAAATGATAAAAAGAGAATTTTCAATGCAGAGTGCTACTTGGCATAATTTCAATGCAAATCTTCTTAATTGTGATATGAATATTCAGATTCGAAAGATTCAAGACAAAAGTTCATATTGACATAAAAATAATAATACTTCAAGCATACTAACAAAGCAATTATGTCTTCTCAAAATAACATGGTCAAAGAAAGTTATCCCTACAAAATCATATAGTCTGGCTATGCTCTATCTTCACCACACAAAGTATTTAAATCATGCACAACCCCGATGACAAGCCAAGCAATTGTTTCATACTCTAACTTTTTCAAAACTTTTTCAATCTTCACGCAATACATGAGCGTGAGCCATGGATATAGCACTATATATGGGATAGAATGGTGGTTGTGGAGAAGACAAAAAGAGGGGAAGATAGTCTCACATCAACTAGGCGTATCAACGGGCTATGGATATGCCCATCAATAGATATCAATGTGAGTGAGTAGGGATTGCCATGCAACGGATGCCCATCAATAGATATCATGGTGCTACTTTGAAGAATAAGTGTGGTAAAAGGATAGTAACATTGTCCCTTCTCTCTTTTTATCTCATTTTTTTATTTGGGACTTTTTTTATGACCTCTTTTCTTTTTTTTCGTCCGGAGTCTCATCCCGACTTGTGGGGGAATCATAGTCTCCATCATTCTTTCCTCACTTGGGACAATGCTCTAAAAATGATGATCATCACACTTTTATTTTTCTTACAACTCAACAATTACAACTCGATACTTAGAACAAAATATGACTCTATATGAATGCCTCCGGCGGTGTACCGGGATATGCAATGAATCAAAGGTGACATGTATGAAAGAATTATGAACGGTGGCTTTGCCACAATACGATGTCAACTACATGATCATGCTAGCAATATGACAATGGTGGAGCGTGCCATAATAAACGGAACGGTGGAAAGTTGCATGGCAATATATCTCGGAATGGCTATGGAAATGCCATGATAGGTAGGTATGGTGGCTGTTTTGAGGAAGGTATATGGTGGAAGGATAGGAAAAAGTGCATATAATCCATGGACTCAACATTAGTCATAAAAAACTCATATACTTATTGCAAAAATCTAGAAGTTATCAAAGCAAAGTATTACGCGCATGCTCCTAGGGGGATAGATTGGTAGGAAAAGACGATCACTCGTCCCCGACCACCACTCATAAGGAAGACAATCAATAATTAAATCATGCTCCGACTTCATCACATAACGGTTCAGTATACGTGCATGCTACATGAATCACAAACTTTAACACAAGTATTATTTAAATTCACAACTACTCAACTAGCATGACTCTAATATTATCACCTCCATATCTCAAAACAATTATCATGCTTCAATCTTTTCTAAGTATTCAACACACTCAAAAGAAAGTTTCACAAATCTTGAATACCAAGCATGTTATTATTAAGCAAATTACCATGCTATTAAGAGACTCTCAAAATAATTTAAGTGAAGCATGAGAGATCAATAGTTTCTTTAAAACAAATCCATCACCGTGCTCTAAAATATCTAAGTGAAGCACATAGAGCAAAATTATAGCGCTCAAAAGATATAAGTGAAGCACATAGAGCAAAACTACTTAGCTCAAAAAGATATAAGTGAAGCACATAGAGTATTCTATCAAATTCTAATTCATGAATGGCTCTCTCAAAAGGTGTGTACAGCAAGGATGATTGTGGCACACTAACAACCAAAGACACAAATAATACAAGACGCTCCAAGCAAAACACATATCATGTTGGTGAATAAAAATATAGCTCCAAGTAAATTACCGATGGAAGTGGACGAAAGAGGGGATGCCTTCCGGGGCATCCCCAAGCTTTGACTTTTTGGTGTCCTTGGATTATCTTGGGTGTGCCATGGGCATCCCCAAGCTTAGTCTCTTGCCACTCCTTGTTCCATAATCCATCAAAAGAATTCACCCAAAACTTGAAAACTTCACAACACAAAACTCAATAGAAATCTCGTGAGCTCCGTTAGAGAAAGAAAACAAAAGACCACTTCAAGGTACTGTAATGAACTCATTATTTATTTATATTGGTGTTAAACCTACTGTATTAAAACTTCTCTATGTATTATAAACTATTTTACTAACCATAGATTCATCAAAATAAGCAAACAACACACGAAAAACAGAATCTGTCAAAAACAGAACAGTCTATAGTAATCCGTAACTAATGCAAACTTCTGGAACCCCAAAAATTCTAAAATAAATTGCTGGATGTGAGGAATTTATCTATTAATCATCTAAAAAAATAATTAACTAAATATCACTCTCCAAATAAAAATGACAGCAGTTCTCGTGAGCGCTAAAGTTTCTGTTTTTTACAGCAAGTTCAACAAGACTTTCCCCAAGTCTTCCCAACGGTTCTACTTGGCACAAACACTAATTAAACACAAAAAACACAAAAAAAACAGAGTCTAAATAATTTATTTATTACTAAACAGGAGCAAAAATAAAGGAATAAAAATAAAATTGGGTTGCCTCCCAACAAGCGCTATCGTTTAACGCCCCTAGCTAGGCGTAAAAGCGAGGATAGATCTAGGTATTTCCATCTTTGGTAGGCAATCCATAAGTGGCTCTCATGATAGTTTCATATGGAAATTTTATTTTATTTCTTGGAAAGTGTTCCATGCCCCTTTTAATGGAAATTTAAATCTAATATTCCCTTCCTTTATATCAATAATCGCACCAATCGTTCTAAGGAAAGGTCTACCAAGAATAATAGGGCAAGAAGGATTGCAATCTATATCAAGAACAATGAAATCTATGGGCACATTATTCCTATTTGCAACAATAAGAACATCATTAATTCTTCCCATAGGTTTCTTAATAGTAGAATCCGCAAGATGCAAGTTTAGAGAGCAATCATCAAAATCACGGAAATCTAGCAAATCACACAAAGTTTTGGGGATAGTGGAGACACTAGCACCCAAATCACACAAAGCTTAAAACTCATGATCTTTAATTTTAATTTTAATAGTTGGTTTCAACTCATCATAGAGTTTTCTAGGGATAGAAACTTTCAACTCAAGTTTTTCTTCATAAGATTGCATCAAGGCATCAACAATATGTTCGGTGAAGGCTTTCTTTTGACTAGCATGTGGAGAATTTAGCACGGATTGCAACAAGGAAATACAATCAATTAACGAGCAACTTTCATAATTAAATTCCTTGAAATCCAATATGTGGGTTTAGCAACATCTAGATTTTTATTTCTTTCAATCCCACTTTCATCAATTTCATCATAAAGATCTAAATACTCCGAATTTTTAGAACACCTTCTAGGTAAAGGAAGATCATATTCAGTTTCATCAAGATTCATATTGCAAAACAAAGATTTGATAGGGGACACATCAATAACTTTTAGATCTTCATCTTGATTTTCATAGGAATTGGAAGAACACGCTTTAATAAAGGCATCTTTGGAAGCACGCATCCTAGCGATTCTTTCCTTGCACTCATCAAGGGAAATTCTCATGGCTTTGAGAGACTCATTGATATCATGCTGAGGAGGAATAGATCTAAGCTTTAAAGAATCAACCTCAATAGAAATTCTATCAACGTTCCTAGCCAAATAATCAACTTTAAGTAATTTCTCTTCAAGGAAAGCATTAAAATTCTTTTGTGAATTCATAAACTCTTTAACACTATTCTCAAATTCAGAGGGCATCTTATTATAATTTCCATAAGAGTTGTTGTAGGAGTTTCCATAATTATTAGAAGGATTACTAGGATATGGCCTAGGATTAAAATTCCCTCTGTACGTGTTGTTACCAAAATTATTCCTACCAACAAAATTCACATCCATAGATTCATTGTTATTCTCAATCAAAGTAGACAAAGGCATATCATTAGGATTAGAAGAAACACTCTTAGTATCAAATAATTTCATAAGTTCATCCATCTTTCCACTCAAAACATTGATTTCTTCTATCGCATGCACTTTTTTATTAGAAGATCTTTCAGTATGCCATTGGGAATAATTAACCATAATATTATCTAGGAGTTTAGTAGCATCTCCTAAAGTGATTTCCATAAAAGTGCCTCCTGCGGCCGAATCTAAAAGATTTCTAGAAGCAAAATTCAATCCGGCATATAATTTTTGTATAATCATCCACAAATTCAAACCATGAGTAGGGCAATTACGTATCATTAATTTCATTCTCTCCCAAGCTTGTGCAACATGTTCATGATCAAGTTGCTTAAAGTTCATAATATCATTTCTAAGAGAGATGATCTTAGCGGGAGGAAAATACTTAGAGATAAAAGCATCTTTGCACTTGTTCCAAAATCAATACTATTTTTAGGCAAAGACGAAAACCAAGCTTTAGCACGATCTCTAAGCGAAAAAGGAAATAGCTTCAATTTAACGACATCATTATCGACATCTTTTTTCTTTTGCATATCACATAAATCAACGAAGCTATTCGGATGAGTAGCGACATCTTCACTAGGAAGGCCGGCGAATTGATCTTTCATAACAAGATTCAACAATGCAGTATTGGTATCAAAAGATTTAGTATTGGCAAGAGGATCAATCGGAATGCTAAGGAAATCATTATTATTGGTATGGTGAAGTCACACAATTTGGTAGTATCTTGAGCCATCGCGACAAACAAGCAATCCAACACACGGGCAAACAAAAAGGCAAGCGAGAAAAAGGCAAACGGAGAAAGGAGAAGGAGATTGGGAAAGAGAGGGCAAATAAAACGGCAAGGGTGAATTGGGGGGAGAGGAAAACGAGAGGCAAATGGCAACTAATGTAATGCGAGAGATAGGGATTGTGATGGGTACTTTGTATGTTGACTTTTTGCATAGACTCCCCGGCAACGGCGCTAGAAATTCTTCTTGCTACCTCTTGAGCTTGTGTTGGATTTCCCCGAAGAGGAAAGGATGATGCAGCAGAGTAGCGTAAGTATTTCCCTCAGTTTTTGAGAATCAAGGTATCAATCCAGTAGGAGGCCATGCACAAAACGATAGCTACTCGCAACGATAGCTACTCGCAACCAACGCGATTAGGGGTTGTCAATCCCTTTACGGTCACTTACGAGAGTGAGATCTGATAGATATAATATTTTTGGTATTTTTGGTATAGAGATGCAAAGTGAAAAGTAAAAGGAAAAGTAAAAAAGCAAAGCAAGATTAAAGTGATGGAGATTGATATGATGAGAATAGACCAGGGGGCCATAGGTTTCACTAGTGGCTTCTCTCAAGAGCATAAGTATTCTACGGTGGGTGAACAAATTATTGTTGAGCAATTGACAGAATTGAGCATAGTTATGAGAATATCTAGGCATGATCATGTATATAGGCATCACGTCCGTGAAAAGTAGACCAAAACGATTCTGCATCTACTACTATTACTCCACTCATCGACCGCTATCCAGCATGCATCTAGGGTATTAAGTTAAAAACAGAGTAACGCCTTAAGCAAGATGACATGATGTAGAGAGATAAATTCATGCAATATGAAATAAACCCCATCTTGTTATCCTCTATGGCAACGATGCAATACGTGCCTTGCTGCCCCTTCTGTCACTGGGAAAGGACACCGCAAGATCGAACCCAAAGCTAAGCACTTCTCCCATGGCAAGAAAAACCAATCTAGTAGGCCAAACCAAACTGATAATTTGAAGAGAATTGCAAAGATAACCAATCATACATAAAAGAATTCAGAGAAGATTCAAATATTATTCATAGATAGACTTGATCATAAACCCACAATTCATCGCTCTCAACAAACACACCGCAAAAAGAAGAAGATTACATCAAATAGATCTCCACAAGAGAGGGGGAGAACTTTGTATTGAGATCCAAAAAGAGAGAAGAAGCCATCTAGCTAATAACTATGGACCCGAAGGTCTGAGGTAAACTACTCACACTTCATCGGAGAGGCTATGACGATGTAGAAGCCCTCCATGATGACGGCCCTCTCCGGCGGAGCTCCGGAACAGGCCCCAAGATGGGATCTCGTGGATATAGAAAGTTGTGGCGGTGGAATTAGGTTTTTGGCTCCGTCCCCGTTCGTTTGGGGGTACGTAGGTATATATAGGAGGAAGAAGTACGTCGATGGAGCTTCGGTGGGCCCACGAGGGTGGGGGCGCGCCTGGGGTATAGAGCGCGCCCCTACCTCGTGCCCACCTCGAAGCTTCCTTGGCATAGGGTCCAAGTCTCCTGGGTCATATTCGGGAAGAAAATCACGTTCCAGAAAGGTTTATTCCGTTTGGACTCTGTTTGATATTCCGTACCTTCGAAACACTGAAATAGGCAAAATAACAGCAATTCTGGGCTGGGCCTCCGGTTAATATGTTAGTCCCAAAAATAATATAAAAGTGGAAAATAAAGCCCAATATTGTCCAAAACAATAGATAATATAGCATGGAGCAATCAAAAATTATAGATACGTTGGAGATGTATCAGGGGCCGTCCGAGTGAAGTAGACACGTGCCACGGAATGGCGACGCACATGGCGTCTGGTTGATGTAGACGTGTGCCGCGGAGTGACGATACGCGGGACATCCAAGTGAAGTAGAGGCGTCCCGCGGAGTGGCGACGCACAGGGCGTCCGGTTGATGTAGACATGTGCCATGGAGTGACGATGCATGGGACATCCAAGTGAAGTAGAGGCGTCGCGCGGAGTGGCAACGCACAGGCCATTCGAGTGAAGTAGACACGTGCCGTGGAATGACGACGCGCGCGACGCCCGTGTGATGTAGACGCGTCACGCAGACGAGCGAGGCGTCCGAGTGACATACACGCGTCTCGTAGAGTAGTGACGCGCGAGGCGTTCGGATAATGTAGACGTGTTCAACCGATGATGAAACACGTGGTGTCAAGTGAACCTCCATGGGAAGGTTGAGCCGGAGAAAGCAGTTGTCGCAGTCGAGGGTCGCCCTGACTTGTCGCTGCGTTCATGGCCGAATGCAGTGGTCATGGTCGTTGTCGTGGAGGACCGGCCGAGTGAACCCAGCAACCTCACGGCCGAGTGAGCGCTGTCCAAGCGAACGCCTCATCGGAGTGCTCCTACCTGTCCGAGTGAACTGCAACCAGGCTTAGATCCAGTCGTTGTGGAGCCATCTAGGCAGGCCGACGTGGAGGGACGGGCTCGGAGGTGCTGGTGAGGTTCGGCGTGGACGTGCCCATAAGCACCCGTGTGCTGATCCCTTCCCTGGAGGTGGACGAGTCTATCCGGCATGCAGGCGGTAGGTGGCGTTGACCTGCAGATCAGGGTCGAGCGAGGGATGCCTTCCTGCTCCAAAATATATCAATATAAGTAATTGATGCCTAGTAATTAGATGTAATTGCTTGACAAGCCAACACATGGAAGGGATTGCCCACATCCAGAGTCCGTACATGGAACCTGCATGCAAGAGGCATTAATCAGTGCTAATTAAGAAAGGATTAAAGACAATTCTGCATGCAATGGGAGTTTCCCTTTCCCACGGATTTATTTCCCACTGCATGCAGAGGCAGCCCGGAGGAGAGCCCCGCGTCGTGGAGGCTGCCAGCGGGCATGCGACTGGTCAGAGGAGCTCCGTGTTGCCGGGCAGGTTCGCGTCTCTCTGCCGAGCGGAAAGGGAGGAGTCTCCCGTCCCCGGTTGGTCCTACGCCTCCATGGTGCGGACACCATCGTCGAGAAGGCGACCAACTGGGGAAGCCCCGTGGCGTGGAGGCCTTCGGCGGATAGTTGACCGGGTGGAGGAGCTCCGTGCTGCCGGCCAGGTTCGTGCCTCTGCGGAGCGGAAAGGGAGGAGTCTCGCGTTGCCGGTCGAGCCTATGCCTGCACAGCGCGGATGCCGCCGTCAAGCCGGTGATCAGCTGGGGAAGCTCTGCGATGTGGAGGTCGTCGGCGGGCAGTCGACCGGGCGGAGGAGCCTTGCCCCGCCGGCGATGCGGGCGCCTCCACGGCATGGAAGCCGTCGTCGGGCAAGCGAACGGGCGGAGGAGCCTTGCGGCGCTGAATAAGGATGAATTGTCTCTCCTCCTTTTTAGTTTAATGATTGATCACACTTTGGTGATGTCTGATCCTACAGGGGAAAAAGATCAACCCATTGTTAGATAATTAATTCAAAGAAAGTCTAGATCAAATGGATACTTCCCTGATCCTTGTGTTTGTACTGATGGCGCGATGGCCAGAATTCCAGCAAGCCAATCGTGGAACTGCTGCCGAAAATAGATGGAAAAACCATTTGCATCATGGCTTGATAGATGCCATGCCCCAATGTGGGCGCCAACTGTCGTGGGAACGATTCTGACAATAATAAGGTATAGGGTAACATAGCATGATCTATCGAGATGCATATGGGTGACACGGTGGTTTTAGCGAGTTCGGGCCTCTCACGGTGGAGATAACAGCCCTACGCACTACAAAAAAAAATACACTTCCGTGATGATACGTGGTTGTCACAGTAGGTCGTGTTTTTTTTCATGCATGTACATCCATGACAAATTTATGACAGAATCAGGATAGTCATACATGTGCTGTCGTAGAAGTGTTCCATGCCATTACCAAAATTATCATCACGGAAGTGTCCACTTCCATGACGATAAATATCGCGCCACAGAAGTGCTTTCGTCAAGGGTGACCGACACGTGGCATCCACCGTAACGGAACACCGTTAAGCTATCGGGTCGGGTTTTGGATCCGATAACCCGTTAACAGCCCCGACCAATGGGGATTTTCCACGTGTAAAATCATCATTGGCTGGAGGAAACACGTGTCGGCTCATCATGGGGACAGATGTCATCCACTCATTGGACAGAAGGCGCCTATGATACGTTGACACGTGGCACGGCCCAACAGAGGCCCATTCCTGTGAAAAGGCCGGCCCGTTTGACTTGGTCAAAAGGTGGCGGGGCGGCCCATGGAAATCCTGTTAACGGCATGTTCGCATATAGCCCATTTACAACCCGCTAACCCAAGGCCCGTTACGCCCTATCCGAATTAGGCCCAGTAGCATCATTTGGGCCATCCAATATGATTCCAGCCCGTTTTCACTTCTGGCCCATGTATGGCCCATGACGTCTTTCGGCCCATACGATGCCCTATGTAACTCTTGGCCTATTAACGGCCCGTGGTGAAACTGGCCTGTAATAAACAATGTATCACTTTACACCCATTAACGGCCCGTGGTGAAACTGGCCTGTAATGAATAGTGTATCACTTTATACCCATTAACGGCCCGCTATTCTGTTGGGCCTCTCCAGCCCATGTTATCTTTCGGCCTTCTCAGAGCCCATTTATTCTTGGGCTCATTTCCAGCATTCGTTTACTTACGGCCCGTACTGTCATTTTCTACTTGTGGGCCAAATTCAGCCCGTGGTTACAGTCGGCCCGTTTGTGGTCCGTTAATACGTTGGGCCGTTTTCATAGCGTCATAAAATACGGTCTATTAACGATGACCCGTTATGGTCGGCCCATGAACGGACGATTCCAACTCTAGCCCGTTTACGGCCAGAATGCAGTCTGTTTGGCCCATGTTTGGCCAATCGATCATACGACCCGTATAAGGCCCATTGATGATACGGCCCGTAGAAGGCCCACTGTTTCTACGGCCTGCAGAAGGCCCACTGTTTATACGGCCCGTAGAAGGCCCACTATTTCTACGGCCCGTAGGAGGCCCAGTGTCACTACAGTAGACATTAGCCCATGGTTATTGTGGCCTAGTTTAAAAAAATAGGTTATTGCAGCCACTAGCAAACCGCAGAAAAAGAACTGCACTGACTACAAGTAAACAAATAAAAAATACAACAAGGAAATAAATAAGAAGCAACTTACACTAGGCTATCACGGCTATTACACATATTACATCCACTGGGCATCAAAGTTCGCCACCAGTGCAAATATAGGGAACACAACAGCATATAAACGCCGCAGCAAAACAAGTCCAGAACTGAAACTACTTCAGAAGAGCTCAAGAAACAATATCCTGGGTACCCATAATGCTGGCAAGATGCTTAGCAAGCTTATTAAGTTTCTCTTGTTTGGCGCTTAAGTCCTCCAGCGCTTGCTGTTGCACCAGAAAGTATGCATCTGAATTCTGCAGGGACTTCCTCAGTCCTCCGGCTTCCTGTCGCATAACAACTGATCGATGTCTTTCAACTTGAAGTTGAGACTCAAGAAGCCGAACTAATTCAGGCAATGAGTTCGAAGAGCTGGTGCCAGCAGTGGTAGCCAGTAACTCAAACACTACATCAAGACAGGACTTTGGGGTTGTCTCAGTGTCTTCAATATAGTTTTTATTAGCTTTCGTGGAGACCAACAAGGATGTCTCACTATCTTGAACCTTATCTGCATTAGTTCCTTTACCATTGCATAAAAGGGTACTCTTCTCCAATATTTTATCCGCGTTCTAAAAGAGAAACAAACAAACACATCTCAGGTTTACAATGTAGTATATGAAACTCATTTTGGTAAACCAGTTCAGTAGTAAGGTGGACAGGATAACAGCATGAAACAAACATATATCTACGTAGTATGGTCACTGTATGGTCTATATCATTCTAGTTTATGTTGCCAAATCAAGATAGATACAGTTCGAATCATATCTATTTAAGACAAAGCAGCATAGACATATAAGTGTGGGAAACTACACAGCAATAACAACACTTGTAATGTGCATGGCATGAGAACATAACTGTTTATTCAATTGAAACTGAAATCAACATAGAGCAAGTTACAACAGCAAACAACCAAACATGTTGAAGAAACAGGTTTAAAACATACCTGTTGCGCCATTGGAGTTTCATTTGCATCCTTCAAATTTGAAATTAGTTGGTATCAGTAAATACAGTGATGCAAGAGCAAAGTAGTATGAACCATAGCTACGGAACCTGACCTGAGAACAATTCTTCTTCTGCTTTAAGCGTTGACTTCGGGTTCGGAGTGGTGGTCCTCGTGATTTGGGCACTGCAGTTGCCTTACTAACTGCTCGTGTTTGGGTGCTTTGTGGTGGAGACGGTGCCGTGTCAACGGGAACTGGGTGTCTATCTGCTGGGGTTGGGGTTAGAAGGGGTGTAGCTGGTTCTCTGTCCAACTGGGTAGGGGTACAATCTGCATGAGTGTGGGTTATGTGTGGTGGGGCTGGTTCTTGGGCAAGTACAACCGTGGTTCTATCTGCATCGACAGGTAGCACGATCTTTTCTGAAGATCATGTTTTTACTCCCACAGATACTGCCATCACTCCCTCCAATTGATATGGCTGATAAACAAGAAAAGTAATCGAATGTATAGACATTGTAAGATAGACAGGTGCAATGGATAGTAGGGAAGAAAACAGGGCATGAAATAATTCACATTTATGTTGTCTAAGCAAACAGAATAGCAGGACATAATTTCACATATATGGTGGCTAATTAAACAAGATAGCATGACACAATTTCACATGTATGATGGCTAACTAAACAGGATAGAATGACATACTTCAAAATATGATGACTATGTAAACAGGATGACATGATATAACTATACGATGTGTCTATTAAAGTGGTTGGCATGCCATAAATCACAAACATGCCGTCGATGGAAACATGATGGCATGATATAATTCACGGATAGAATGACGTAATTCAAAAATGATGACTATGTAAACAAGATGAGATGATATAACAATATTATGTCTTTATAAAATGGGTTGGCATGCCATAATTCAGATACATGCTGTCTATGTAAACATCATGGCATGACATAATTCAAATATATGATTTATATACTAAGGAAGTGAGCAGAGGGCAATCGCATATATGATGTGTCAACTAAGGAGATGGCATTCAATATTGTGTATATGATGTAAAACCTAAGCATTGCAATACAACATATGCATTATATGAGTAATATAACCCTGCCAAGTTTGAGCATATACCTCCGGGGGATAATAGGACTGGTCATCTACCTCTGAATCCTCCTCTGAAGAGCTATCTGTAACCAGCAAGATATCTGCTTCAGCAGGTAGCATTGTCTGCTCTGAAGACCTTGTTTTCACTCCAGATTTCTCCATGACCAATTCAAATGGCTGATGCACAGGAAGAGTAGTTGAATATACAAACATTGTCGACAAAAGCAATGAGAAATACAAAAAAAGGACGGCATGATATAATTCACATATATGACGCTTGCCTAAACAGCATGGCATTGCATAATTCACATACATAATGCCTTGCAACAAGATAACATTGCATAATTCACATATATAATGTCTTGCAACAAGATGGCATTGCATAATTCACATATATGGTAATTAGACACTAAACAGGTGGCATTCACACAAAGCATGTCTAAACTAAGCAAATGACATAGCAATGCAAGATACCATACGCATGATACGAGCAACATAACCCTGCCAAGTTAGGGCATGCACCTCGGGGGGGGGGGGGAATATGACTGGTCATCTGTCTCTGAATCCTCCTCTGAGGAGCTATCGGCAACCAGCAAGACATGCGCTTCGTCAGATAGGATTGTCTGCTGTAAGACCTTGTTTCCACTCCAGATTTTTCCATGACCGTGCCAAATGGATGATGCACAGGAAGAGTAATTGAATGTACTAAAATTGTTGACAAATTTAACACGTAATAAAAATGATGGCATGATATAATTCACATATAAGATGACTGGCTAACCAGGGTGGCATTGCAAAATTCACATATATGATGCCTGGCTAGACAAGATGGCATTGCATGATTCACATATACGATAAAGAAACTAAAGAGATGGCATTGACACAAAGCATGTCTAAACTAAGCAGATGACATCTTTAATGTATACAGTAAGCAATGCAAGGCACCATATGCATGATATTACCAACATCAGCATGCCAAGTTAGAGCGAAGACCTCATGGGGTAAATAGGATTGGTCTTCTCCTTCTGAATCCCCCTCATAACAGTTGTCTTCCTCTTGATTACGATCCGAAATGGGTGGAGGGGGGGCTGCCTTTGCGCCCACCATGGAACGACATCTGCATGAAATTTTATTGCCACGCAAGGCTCGTCTCTTTTGCTCTACATGATCAGTTCCATTGTGTACAATAAGTGGCATGCATAGGAATAAAACATAGTGATATTATGTAAGCAGTGCATGCACAAATCCAGAGTGATGGTAGCAAACTATGGATAGACCCAAAACCAATGATAGCAGGGAGATAATAGCTTTAGTTAAAAAATATAGATAATGGCTCCTTTAATGTTTATTTGCACCCAACATGAAACTCATAGTAGACACCGGAGATTAACCACATAGTAGACAAATAGTACTGATTGCTGCCCCAATATGTACCCCACAACCATTTAAAAACTCAAGTTTCAGCATTAGTTTGGACCTGACTCGGAGTCTAATAGGTGAACACGATGATAATGTAGCATGTTATCATATTAAGCGACGCATAACGTAAGCAAACACGGAAGAGTGTGACCTCTCTTGCGGACCCGTGTAGTCCTCAAGGTCATCTGCTCAGTTGATGATGGTAATGCAGTTGCTGTGGCTGCCGGCGGCGGGAAGAAGATCTGAGGCGGTGAAAGACAGTCTGGAGAGCGGATCCCTACTGTGGTGAACCCTTCCGTCGTTGGAGCAGCTGAGCTGGGGTGGAACACAGCGCCGAAGGAGCAGGACAAACCACACAAGGTTTTCTTTGACACATATCTGTAACAGAAGTAATTGAGTAAGGGCTTGTTTGAATTTGAGGATTCTAACAATGCAGGGATAGGAAATAGACAGGAATAGGATAGGAATGCACGTGCAAAACAGAGAATTTAAAAACACATGATTTCTGCCAATCTGGGGGGTTTGATTCACAACAATTGGAAGATCACAAGATGCAAAAAAGCATGGTGAGATTAAGTCAAACCACAAGAAAATGTACGGTTATAATGATATTATGCTACTATCTCTTAGTCTTGTGCTTGATGAATAGGAATATGAAAAGGAGGAGAAGTGGAATTTAGAATTCCTACGGTTTTTCTTTCAAGGAGACACTAAAGGAACAAATCCTACAGTTTTCCTTTGCTCCATTCCTTTGCACCAAATTCATGAAAAGTAGTACCATAGGAAACTTTCCAATTCCGATGTTTTTCATTCACTTTTCCTTTCAAGCACTGGCGATTCTAGTAGGCAGGCTTGAGCAAGGAAAATCCTACACTAAAAAATGTTTTTGTGCTACTTCTATTACTTTGGACCCAGGGCACTGCCATACTAGCTCAACTCCCTGGCCCATCGACAAATGCACAGCTCAAACGCGCAGAGATAAATAATGATGGCATTCAAGAGAGTCCATCATGGATAACTAAGTTGCCTGGTACCTCACTGCTTGTCATATAGTAGGATAAAATAATCATATTTCCCGTTACTACGAGTGCTCAGTGGACAATATATATAACATGTAGAGTAAAAAAGAGATGCAACAAGTGTACAACCTCTTTGGCGAAGCCATCTCGATCTCAGCGTGATTGGGTTGGCCGGTGAGGATGCTCCGACTGACTTGGCTGTCGGAGGAGGGGAAGAAGATCTTAGGCGTCTGGAGATGGAGCCCGAGGTACTGCTCCGCTGTGATGGAGGGTTTCGTCATTGGAGCAGCTCCGGTGAGTTGTACGACGCTGAGGCTGAAGCACGACAAGAGAGACAATGAACAACGTTAACCTGAGTGGAATTCTAATAGCATCTCCAATACATGACATAAAATACATAACCACAAAGTGCTAGATGTAAAATACATCAGCCGCTCATCTCTGAACTTAACTGTCGAAATTGAATTTAACTGTCGAAACTGAACTTAACTGTCGAAACTGAACTTAACTGTCGAAACTGAATTTTGCTGTCGAAACTGAACGCACTAGCAAGGTGAGGCTACACGTCGGTTGACTGACTTTTTCATCTCTGGTCAGTCGATTTTGCAGCCGTTGGATACGAAATCAAGGGCCTGCGGTTCATCTTCAACCTCCACCCACCTGAGCCAGCCAAACAGGAGCCCCCCGCCGCCCGCAGCCGGTGGTGCGCCGCCCCACCCGCCCCCAAAACACTCCCCGCCGCCGGTCCACCGCCGCCCCGGCCATCCCTCTAGCCCCCCCCGTGCCGAGCTTTTTCTCCGGCGACCCCCCCGCCAACGCCCCGCCAACGCCCCGCCACCGCCGGCGACCACCGCCCCCATCCTGAACCCTAAGATAGATAGTGGGGTACCTCTCCGGCGAGCCCCCCTCCCTGCTGTGGCTGGTTCTTCCTTCACCCCGGCGGCATCGGAGTGAAGTGTAGCTAAATCGAAGCAGCATCGCAACCAAGAGCAAGAGCAGCAGCACGAGCAAGAGCAATAGCAAGAGCAGACCAGTCAGGGGACTGAGAGCAAGAGCAGAGCAGCAGCGCGAGCAAGAGCTAAAGAAGCAGCAGGTCCTACTGATGTGGACGTCACCGCCGAGGGAGCGACGTCGTGGAGGAAGTGGCCGACGCCACCATGGATGGAGTCGCGCCGTGTCGGCTCGGGATCGAGCGCCGGCAGCACCGTGAGATCGAATCAAGAAGAAAATGCGGCGATTAGTGTACAACCTCTTTGGTGGCGCCAATTAGGCGGCAGCTTCATCCGAGGAAACAGTGATGATGATGCTCTTCCGATGGTGTAGGTGAAGACGGTGGTGTGGGAATGGAGGTGGTGCGAAAGACGAGGGGAACATCGGGGTAGCTCCTTGGAGGTGGAGTACGGGGTGGCTGAACCGACGGGACGATGAGATCGACGACGGATCCTCATCCGGTACAGTGGATGAGGGACGTCGAGGTGTTGCTGTGGACGACGTCATCGGGGAAGAGGCTCCGGCTAGGTGGCGGATGGAGCAGGGTGTGGGGTTTCGTTGCGGGTTTTCGTGGCCTCGGTGTACGAATGGGTGGGCGGATGGGATGGCAGTGGGGAACCATGGCTTAGAGACGCGCTTGTCCGAAATGTGGGGTAAGTTACGAAAGTACCCCCACCGATTTGAGGCGGTTCTTTTGGTTCAGGGGTACCACGGGCATTTGGCGTGTCGGGATTTCACATGAGGTGGGAGTTTTCGCGCGCGTTGTAATTTCGGAATAGCAAGGCGCGGGTTGAGATGGAGGAAGTTGTCGGAGCACAACGAGACAAAGATATATCTTAAATATTTCAGGCTAACAAGGCGCGGGTTGAAGAGGCGGGAGTTTCGCAGCACGATAGACAGAGACGCTAGCTTGAATTTTCGGCATAACAAGGCGCGGCTTGAAATTTCGGAAGAACAAGCTTAACTTGTACCCCCAAAAAAGACAATTTGCACCTCAACACGCACAACACACACAAACACCATTTAGACTAGAGTAAGGTACACGTGCATTGCACGCATGAGATTTGGCAACCAAATTATGAATAAATACCACATTATAGCATGCAAGCTTTGAGTCATATATGCATGATGTAGATGTTCGTTTAATTCTTATAGTTCATTTCATTCAAAATCATTTAGTTTTTATAAGAAAGCTAATCTATTTTAAGATTCATGGAATTGTGCGTCGTAAGACATTAAGTAAAAACAAATAATGGCAAATTATGTAGAAAAACATTTGGGCAATTCTGATATGGAAGATTCTAGAACAAATAAGAAGTGCTTGTGTTTTGATGTTTGTGCATTATGCTTAAGTTCAACCATGGAGTCTTCTAGATTATACATGTGGCGAAATCTGGTGGAATCTAGATGATATCCAACGGCTAGTAGTGCTCAAATTTTCCATCTTTGGACCATCGGATTCGCCTCATCCAACGACCATCTTTCAAAGTTAAAGTTTCCCGCACACAATATATATATAGGGATATAGATATAGATATGTGATGCAAAAGCCGCCCATCATCTCCAATTAGAATAGTGTGTCCATGCACGGATGCGACGTGGCCAAATGATGTCTGCCATCGGTATCTCAAATTCAAATCAGTCTGACCTTGTTCAATGTGTATACATTACAACATGCTCATTTCCAAACCACACCGCGCAGATCTCCATTATATTCATGCATGCATGGGTTTCAAACATCAGGATCTCTTATTCAAATATTTGAATTCAACTTTACATTGATTGTGACCTCACCTATTCAGCTATTCTTTTACACCCACACAGTAGTCTTCTCTTTATAATTGTACCACTAACTTTCTCTCATGCATGCATGCACACACACTACCAGTCGGCATTATCCATCACACGCATGCAATCTTTTTCTTCAGGTCGGTCTCCCATGAAGGCACACACCAACACACATCTCCCTCTCCATCATATCGGGCATTCTTTATCTCTTACGCGTGCATGCGGAACGATCGATGTTCCTCTATGTATGTGTGTATATAGCTAGGTCTTTCATAGTTTTCCACACAAACCGATCAATTGATATATCCAGTGAGGTCTCACCCTCTTTCCCACGTCCACATCGATCAATCTATACCTCTCTATATAGGATTAACATATAGAGCTAATAAACCCACATTAATTATGTATCCAACGTCCCCCTCTCATCATCCATGCCTTCTGCTTCATCTCTCAGACGCGTGCACAATGGCGAAGACAGGGGGCAGTAAGGGCCCTCCCCCCTAACATCACTATATATCAAGGCTAATATGAATGTGATCATTAGACAATTGCAGCTAAAAATGGTTTCAGTTCATGAATTGACCCTCCTCGTAAAGGATTAGCAATGCTTGGCCCCCTAGCTCATTTATTTTTCATGGCTCCGCCACTGCGCGCATCAGCGCACGTGTTCGCCCGCTCTCTCTAAATATTGATCTCGCACTTGTGCATTCCTTCATAGTCTCCCTCCACTCGGCCCCTCGCACCATCTTCTAGCCCCCACTGGATTTTGCCACATATACAATCTAGCAGACTCCATGGTTGAACTTAAGCATAATGCCCAAACCTCAAAACAACAGTGGTTCTCTTTTGTTCTAGAATCTTTCGTATCATAAGTGCCCAAACTTTTTTCTAGTTGAATTGCCATTATTTGTTTTTACTTTATGCTTTACAACGCATAATTCCATGAATCATAAAATAGATTAAGGGCTTCTTTGATTCAAAGGATTCTCAAAGGAATTTTGGAGGATTCTAATCATTAGGAATTTTTCCTATCTTGGTTGTTTGACTCGTAGGATTGTAAACCATAGGAATTTTTCCATATGATTCATTTGCACAAGATTTCATAGGAAACATCCCATCCACTCAAACCTATTTGAAAGAATTTTGCATTTTTTCTATGCACAATCAAACACTCGTACAATCCTGCAGGATTCAAGACGACATTCCACTATAATCCCATGTTTTTCCTATTCCCGCGTTCTTAGCTTTTTTATAAAAACTAATTGATTTTGAATGAGATGAACTATAAGAATTAAACGAAGAGCTACATCAGGCATATATGACTCAGAGCTTACATGCTAAAGTATGGTATTTATTCATAATTTGGTTGCAAAATCTGATGCGTGCAATGCACGTGTACCTTACTAGTACTTCGAGTATGTGCAAAACACGTAAATTAGAATACCAATGGCATGCTACACAGTGTCTCTCTTACAGTTCATGAAGCCACGTGGCACGTGTGTAGGCGTTGTCGCGACCTCCTTGCATGGATTGATCACAGTGACATGCTGCTGGTTCCAGAAGAATGTACTCGTCCTCCCTGAGCCATACTGGCGGTACATGCACGAAGCAAAGATGTGCATGCACGCCATGCACACACTCATTCCTCGCACGCACACGTGGGTACACGGGCGGAAGCAATTTTGTACCAAGATCCACCCCATGTGATAATTTGACGTGTGTAAAGTCGTTCACTTCATTGATGGTCAGTTAGTACAGTGCATGCAAATTGAGTGGACGTGAGGGCGTAAGAAAGACATTATTACTCCACTGCGCGCATGCGAGTAGTTAAATCGTGGGTTGCTAGTAGTACTTCCATTGGTCTCCTTCGTATTTTGTGCCAATTTTTGATAGTAGCATAATATTTACGCATTTGAGCAGTGTAGTACTTGAAATTTATGTTCCGCTAAACTCATCAGGAGCCGTTTCGGGCCTCGAAACCAAAACCATCAATTAATCTTTACCTTGTTCCCATCACATTCGAAAGCCTTCTCACACCTACTAGTAGTACGTACCAAACCTGAACGTGTTCCCACTATGCAGGTATTAGTACTAGTGCTAGTACTTAGGTTATAAAAAGGGGAACTACCTAACCGAAAATCACTCTACCTTTCCTCCTCATAAGTGCTTCTTCTTCGTCCATCGTTGCCATGGCCGGTGAGCAGAGCTCTAGGTCGAGAACTACTCGTAACAAGGGAGCGGCAACCAAGGCTGCGGAAAAAAAGAGGGCTCGCCACCACGCAGAGACCTCGAAAGATCTCTCACAGGCAGGCGATGGCTCCCAGGAGCGCCCTAACAGCGGAGGCGAACATGCCGAGCCGACGGAGCTGGAGTTGTTATCCCTCGACGGCATGCCCGATCAGCTCAATAAGCAGAAGGAGTTCATCCAAGGCTTGATGGAGTTGCTGAAGGAGAGCCTCGATGACATGACCGCTGGGCTCAATCAGCAGGGGGGGTTGACCGCCGGCTTGGTGATGCTGCTGAAGAGGAGCATTGCCTCGGAGAAGAAGGCGACTGGTGAAATCCTGCGACTTCGGGAGGACAATGCAAAGCTCTGCCACGAGATCGACCTGTTGAAGGAGAAGAACGCTGGCTGGAAGAAGCTGCATGAGAATAGTAGTTCCTCGATGAAGATGCTGCAGGCTCTCGCCATGGAACAGAAGGAAGAGTTGGCGAAGCTCCGCATCAGGCACCCGGCTGCTGTCAAGGTACGTAATATGGCCGTGGAACAGATGATGAAGGCTCGCGTCGAGAAATGCCGCGTCATGGACACAATTATAAATATCGCGAAGGAGACGCGCAAGGAGATGGAGGTCGTGGAGTGGATGAAGAAGCAGTTACGACTCCGCGGCAAATTAGATCATTTGGGGTGATAATCTTCCTTCTTCTTTTGCTCCTATGCTTCATCTTTTGCTTCGGGTGTTTTGCCGCATGTGTCACGTTCTCTACGAGGCATGAATAGAACAATGGTTTTTGAGGGAATGAATAGAACAATGCTAACAATGAGATAACTAGCAAATTAGATCATTTTTATCGCCATATGGCACTGGGCTGCCGTGTTTCATGCTCCTCCGTCGCAGTACTACTCCAGTGGAAAACTTGAGTATACCACACGGTTCTTTGCTCCTCCTCGATCAGGTCGTCGGCGCATTTATACGAGCAGTCAAATCACAAGGCCCTGCCTTCCAACAGTAATGAGCCATCAAATCACAAAGGCCCTCGCCTCTCGTGAAACCGACCAAGCTAGACTGCCCCGCCCTCTAGCCTTTAAAAAAATGTATACTTTTGTACAGCAGTAGTAGTATCGATGGATTGCTCCATGGAGCAAAACTTGAATTTAAAAAAAAGGTAGTACATATAAAGAGCGCTCGTCGCCAAATTATGCATATAGTACTATTAAAAAGGCTAGTCACAATAATGGTGTCCAGCACAACCCACCCCTCAAATAAAACTAAGAGGGTGCTTGGATACATTTTAGTCCCATGACTAAAAGTAGTGGGACTAAAACATGCTAGCCTCACCCATGCTTGGATCCAAATACTAAAAAGGCTAAAATCAAGTTAATGAGCATTTATTATCCTCCAAACCCTCCACTCCAGAACTCGCCTGTGTTAAAGGAGAGGAGTTAAATGAGTAGAGAGAGGACTAATCCACATTTTAGTAGGGGTACCCCTGACTAAATTTTTTTAGTCTCAAGACTAGTTTTAGCCCCTCTTTAGTCAGGGGTGCTTGGAACTTTAGCCTCTTAAAGAGACTATTTTTTGTCAGACTAAAATAAGCCCCTTGGATCCAAGCACCCTCTAAGCATCCTAGAATTCTTTGACAAAACTAAGCACCCTAAAATTCTTTGACAATTAAACTGCTGGCTATATGATGTTGGCCATATATATTGTACGTATATAATGTGAAGAAACGAGTGGTAGTACTATACCAACTAAAAGATGAAATGTAAGAAATACTAGTATGTACGTACTGAAGAGTTAAAGTAACAAGAAGAAATATAACATAGTTCTGCTGGGGGCTCAGCACAACACACCCCTCAAATTAAATTAAGCACACCTGAAATTAAACTTTGCAACTATTCCGGTAGACAATTCATTAGAACCACCATGAGCAACGACACTGCCACCTTACTCGGAGTCCTCGTCCACGTCCTCGACTTCGTCCTTGTCCCTCTTCCTCTTGGCCGATACTTCTTTGCTTGAACCGCACACTTGGCTGTTGCTCTTCATCCAACCCTTGTAGATATTGAAGCAAAGGTAGCCATACATTGCAGCGTAGTGGATGTGGTCTATATCTAGTAAATTCCGCTGCCATGCATGACGATGAAACATGTAATGAGGTTTCTCCAGTTTACCGTACGAAGGATGAACCATGGCTCCTGCCAGGGTCAGCATTGAAGGCCGATGAGAGGACACCTGCCAATTCTTCTGGAGGTCGAAGGTGTTGCCTACAATGAGGCCTATCCGATGCAGGACTTCTTTGTCGTTACCAAAGTCTATAGTAACGAATTTGACTAGGTTGCTCTCGTGGAAGTCCTTAAAATCCCAGCACTCAACGTCGGCATGGCATATGTGGTAGACCAAGCATAAGTCATGCACGCAAACCTGGATCATGGCGGGCTTCTTCCTCTCTTCGTCCTTTAGATCCTTCTCTCGTCCCAGGACTGTGGTGTACTCAACATCTAGCCCAGCGACCCACTCATCATCTGAGTCTTCGAACATGCGTCTAAAGCGAGAAAGGAATCCTTTCACCGTCGCGGAAGAACGGGTGTAGATGACATCAAACTCATCGCTGGTGATGGTTCTAACCTTGTACTCACCACCGATCGTGGAGATTTTGGACGCCATGGATTTGGGAGGAGGGTTAGTGTCGGTGTCAAAACCGGCGGATCTCGGGTAGGGGGTCCCGAACTGTGCATCTAGGCCGGATGGTAACAGGAGGCAAGGGACACGAAGTTTTACCCAGGTTCGGGCCCTCTCGATGGAGGTAAACCCTACGTCCTTCTTGATTAATATTGATGATATGGGTAGTACAAGAGTAGATCTACCGCGAGATCAGAGAGGCTAAACCCTAGAAGCTAGCCTATGGTATGATTGTTGATGTGTATGTTGTCCTACGGACTAAAACCCTCCGGTTTATATAGACACCTGATAGGGTTAGGGTTACATAGAGTCGGTTATAATGGTAGGAGATCTTCATATCTGTATCGCCAAGCTTGCCTTCTACACCAAGGAAAGTCCGTTCCGAACACGGGACAGAGTCTTCAATCTTGTATCTTCATAGTCCAAGAGTCCGGCTGAAGGTATAGTTCGGCTATCCGAACACCCCCTAATCCAGGACTCCCTCAGTAGCCCCTGAACCAGGCTTCAATGACGACGAGTCCGGGGCGCAGTTTGTCTTCGGCATTGCAAGGCGGGTTCCTCCTTTAAGTACTTCATAGAAGATTTTGAACACAAAGATAGTGTCCGTCTCTACAAAATAAGTTTCCACATATTGCCATAGAGAGAATAATATTTACACAAATCTAATCTGCTGACGTATTCCGTAGCGTGACACACCACGGCCAAGCCTTTATCCGAGTCATTTCAGTATCCCACCTCAGCGCGTTATGCGAGGCGGTTTCCTTGGCACGTCTTGTCAAAGCAGAGATCGTGTCCCCTTATTCTGGGATTCTCATCAATACGGGCGTGGGTAACCCAACCGCTTCTAGGACTCTTAGATCATAGGCAAGTCCAAACAGACACAGAGAGGACGCTCGATATCCACCCTCTTTATAAAGGGACGAGGCCTTTTATTTTTCCCTCCCGTGCTCAATCGAATCCTTCCCCCACCTCAAGCTCAAACGCCCAAAGTTCAGGTCAGGTGCTCCGAACCTTCAGTCATGTCCGGATCTAGCCTTCAAGGCCGATGGGTGCCTTCTTCCATCACGGAAGAAGACGTCAAAAAGTTGAGGGAGGCCAGATATCTGACCGCCGAGATTCTGCATCGGCTGCCTCCCCGGGGGCAGGCCGTCCCCTCCCCCGAACCCAACGAGAGCGTCATGTTCGTCTCCCACTTCCTCTGAGGTCTAGGCCTTGCATTGGATCCTTTTGTCAGGGGCTTGATGTTTTACTACGGGCTAGATTTCCATGATCTAGCTCCGGACTCCTTTCTTCATATCACGACATTTATTGTTGTGTGCGAGGCCTTCCTCCGGGTTACCCCTCACTTTGGCCTATGGCTCAAGACCTTTGAAGTAAAACCGAGGATGATCGAGGGGCAACATGCGGAGTGTGGAGGTGCCTCAATACACAAGATGGCGGGAGCCGCATGGCCCAAAGGTTCCATTCCAGAGGTGTCTGAATTGTGGCAACATGAGTGGTTCTACATCACGGCTCCTAGAAGTGCCAAGTGGGCGGCCGCCCCTGTCTTCCGCCCAGGCCCTCTACCACCGCCGATGTCATGGATTAGCATAGGATTGAGCTAGGGTCCGGCCAAGGACGTGCCTATACTGCAAAGCCGCATTCAAGATCTCTTTAATGGAGATTTCAGTTTGGTCGCGGTAACACAAGTTATGCTGGTTCGTCAAGTCCAGCCTTGCAAACGCCAGCCTCTTCGCTTGTGGGAGTTCAACCCCGAGGGACCGCACGCCATTCGAAATTTCCTCGGCCTGACGCACGAGGAGATGTACAAGTTGTTCTTCGGACCTCAAGTGGAGTGTTCGGAAATTACCGAGGACGTGGGCCTGAGTAGCAACCGTGCTGCCGAGCAGGTAAGGCATCTTCCGACCGAGCGTACTACCTCTCCTTTGATGCGAAGTTATTGCTGAGAGTTTGCTTTTTGACCAGGACTGGCTAACGATGGCGAAGTTGATTCGGTGCTCGGCCCCCTCCCTGAGGGTTTGGAAAATCCGATATTGGAAAAGATGCTCCAGACCGCACCTTGCCCGGAGCCCTTGAAGGAAAATGCGAGCGGTCGCGGGCCCCAAACGCTGGCCGCTCCAGCCGAGGGAGCGAGCGTCTTCACGAAGGAAGACGACCAGAAGAGGAAAAGGATTGCGTTTGGGGATTCGGAAGCCGAAGCTTCGAAATGGGAGAAGAAGTCTCCCACAAAGGGTCCTACCCCGGGGGGTGCGGTTGCCGCACAAAGTCCTCGGGGGGATCAATTCTCCCACGAGTCGTAAGTGACCCAAAATACCTTAATAGTACATATATGTCGTCTTTTCTTCTGAGAAGATAACCACTGCATGTATCTTTGTAGTTCGGGCCCTAGCCCCTCTCAAATGAGCTCGTCTTCGGGGGATCTTCTTCCAGAGATGATGGAGAGAGAAACGCCTCCTCCGGACTCCTCCGCTCTGGAAGCGGGCGACCCTGAACTGTCGTCGCGGAGGGCCTCTCCGAGTCCGGCGAGGCCAGAAGATAATCCCGTCGACCCCCAAAGTTCCCAGTGTCTGGCTCCCGAAGAGAGCAGACAAACGAGTCCGGCACCGTCTAGTGTGCGGTCGGATGTTCTAAGGGAGTTGGTGGGGCAAGCAGCCATCTCACATGAACACCGTGTGCTGATGAATACGGTGATGGAGAGAATCTTGTTCGCCGAAAGCGGATTGCATAAAGCTTTTATGAGTCTACTGACAGGTTTTGAGGTACGTAAAATAATGTATGATAGTCCTGCACATGCTGGTTGTCGTTGGGAACGACGACGATTAGAGGATCATAATCCCAGGTAGTAACCATACTGTTTGTATGAGCAGGTGATGGAAGCTCCGGTGGCTAGCCGGACTAGCGAGTTTGCCCACTTAAAACGGCAGTTGGATGTGGCAGACGCCGACATCGAGCTTGTTAACAAAAGGCTTGACGAGGCGCAGGGTAGGTGTTATTATCTGGTAAACGCCGCATAGTAAGAGCAGCATGAAGCCAGTATATTTAACATGTTATTACTGCAGATGGAGCTGCCATATTGAAACCTTGCGGGGGAACTTGCCCGAGCCAAGAAACAAGCAAGATTGGGTAATGCGGCTGCTTTGAAGGCGGCCGAAGAGTTGCGAGCCGAGAAGGCCATGCATGGCGAGAGCCGGGATAAGATGGCCAATATGGCCGTAGAATTAAAAGCCGCCGTCGACCGTTGCCGGGCTCTTGAAAAGGAAAACCAGGCGAAGGCATCGGACCTTGAGAAGGTTGCTGCAACGGGAAAAGACCTCCGCTCTGCTATGAGGGCAAAGAAGGAGGAGCTACGAGAAGCCGGGGATATTGTAGCCGGGAAATCCTTTATGCTGCAGAGGAAGTTCGGAGATCCACGGTATGCCCCTCTGGATCGGCTGTGGAGTTCGGAGGATGCGTATATGGATTTGGTGGCGAGCGCTGCTGATGCGGCCAAGTACTTCAAGGGTCAAATGGACCGTGAAGTGGACCAGCTGTTTTGGAAACAATTCCATTCTCCCGAGCGTCCACTTTCGTTGTCTGACCAACTAGCCGAATGGGCCGAACTAAATAGGTTGTCCGGACTCGCCATGAGGTCTGTTGTGGATCAGCTATGGCCGGAAAGGCTAAAACCGAACAGCTATTTTGGCTTGGTGCAGCAGTTACTTGACGTGGTGCTGCGCATTAATGCGATGAAGAGGTCGGCGTGTATAGAAGGCACATGAATGGCCTTTGCCCGTGCTAAAGCATACTGGGCGGAGATGGATGCTACCACTATTGCAGCGCAGGATTCGGCCATAGGTCGAAGGGCTGCTGAGCACTACTTTGAGGAAGTTCTTGAGGGTGCTCGTTTGATAGAGACCCAGTGCTCAAAAAATATTATGTTTGAGTAACGTGTAATCTCATTTTAAGCGAAATGCTTTTATAAATTTTCATCAGGCTACTTTTATACTTTTGCCTGAAAGTAATGTGGTGCCTCCTGGGCGTCCGTTTATGTATACATGTGTATAACCTGAAAGATTGCAGTCGTCGGCTTCAACCCCCACGCATATAATGCGGAGGTGTTCGCAGAAACACGTGTTCACACTTAACCCAACGTCTTGGTCCTATTAAGGAGGTGATAGCAGAGCGAGCGAGGCAACCAGACTATAATGCTTTAACACTTTCACTTAGCCATAGGAGTTTGACAGTGGGGCTACTAGCTAGCCCCTGGTGGCTCCGCACTCTCCCAATCCCGGGGTGCGTATATGCCTGGCCGGAAAGCGGCCCTTCGTTAAGGCGGAGGAATCCTAACATTCCCATGGGTCATCGAGTGGTTGACCAGTCTCGCGCTAGATCATGACAGTCAGTTTTTGGCTTTCTCTACTGAGGTGCTCGTCTAGATGAACCAGGGCACAATTGCAGTAGTTCTCCTGGTGCTACCTTAGCCGGTAAAGCGGAACGTAAGGCACCAAAACACAGGAGCCGGGCAAACCCAACATTTGACCAACGATAATGATTCGGAGCTGATGCATATAGGGCCAAACTCGCGACGCCGAACACTCCCTAAGGTATTCGGTCTTTGTGGTATAAACCGGGCCTAAATAATGGCCTTCGTAAGAAGCCCCTTATGTCCAGGTACATGCATTGGTCTAGCGTGGCCACATGCCAAGACGTCAGCATCCTTCTCAACGGTGGATATGTATCAACAAGAGACAGTAAAAAAGGTTTACGCAGGGTCTTAATCTAAAAAGAATCCTTGGAGCGGGTCCCTGCTGCACGTCTGCGCCTGTGTCTCCGTTGTGCCGTATCCTGGACGGGTGTGGCACGATGATCATCTGTAAAAGAGAGGAATGTAGGTGAAAAAGGTTGTCATGCAAAGAAGATAATTAAAGAAACTATGCATAATTTAAAATGAGGAGGAATGGCCACATGTCTGCGCGCGTTGAGCCCCTTGTAAATAGGGGTGTGACCATTTATTCGGTATAAGTAGCGGCGCCGGACTCGATTAGTTGTGTCTGAGGTCTTGACGACCTATGGGGCGCTTTAGCTAGTCCGGGCGCCTTTAGTGTGTGGCTGCCAAGGCAGCCTCACTCTCTTCGGCGCGCATAGATCGCTTGATATTTCCGTGCACTGAAATGATGCCGTGTGGACCGGGAATCTTGAGTGTGAGGGAGGCATAGTGTGGTATTGCATTAAAGCGAGCGAAACCTTCGCGCCCGAGCAGTGCTTGATAGCCACTTTGAAACGGAGCCATGTGGAAGGCTAAATGCTCGCTACGGAAGTTATCGGGGGAGCCGAATATAACTTGTAGTAGGAGGGAGCCCTTACAACAAGCCCCTGGGCCTGGCGTTACTCCTTTGAAGGTAGTATTGCTATGGCGAATTTGTGTTGGGTCTAACCCCATCCCGCGGATTGTATCCTTGTATATTAGGTTTAGGCTGTTGCCGCCGTCCATCAAGACTCATGTGAAGTGATATCCGCCAATTACTGGGTCTAATACCAAGGAAGCCCATCCTGCGTGTCGGATACTTGCTGAGTAATCGCGATGGTCGAAAATGATCGGTTGAGACGACCATTGGCAGGACTTCGCGGTGACAGGCACTTGGGTATATTTTCCTGGGGGTGCCGCATTGTTTTTCTCCTTGATCATGTGTAGTACGTTTACTGTTTTGACTTCTGGTGGGAATTTCTTTTGTTCCCCAGTGTCTTGCTTGGGAGGCTCGTCCTCGTCTTCACTTGGTGTATCCTCCCCCTTGTGTACGACATTGAGCTTGCCGGACTGCTTGAAGACTGTCGGTGTCAAAACCGGCGGATCTCGGGTAGGGGGTCCCGAACTGTGCGTCTAGTCCGGATGGTAACAGGAGGCAAGGAACACGATGTTTTAGCCAGGTTCGGGCCCTCTTGATGGAGGTAAAACCCTACGTCCTGCTTGATTAATATTGATGATATGGTTAGTACAAGAGTAGATCTACCACGAGATCGAGGAGGCTAAACCCTAAAGGCTAGCCTATGGTATGATTGTTGTAAGATGAAGTTGTCCTACAGACTAAAACCCTCCGGTTTATATAGACACCGGAGAGGGTTAGGGTTACACAAAGTCGGTTACAATGGTAGGAGATCTTGAATATCCGCATCGCCAAGCTTGCCTTCCACGCCAAGGAAAGTCCCATCCGGACACGGGACGAAGTCTTCAATCTTGTATCTTCATAGTCCTGGAGTCTGGCTGAAGGTATAGTCCGGCTACCCGAACACCCCATAATCCAGGCCTCCCTTAGTAGCCCCTGAACCAGGCTTCAATGACGACGAGTCCGGCGCGTAGATTGTCTTCGGCATTGCAAGGCGGGTTCCTCCTCCAAATTCTTCATAAAAGTTTGTAAACACCAAGAGTAGTGTCCGGCTCTGCAAAATAAGTTTTCACGTATTGCCATAGAGAGAATAATATTAACACAAATCTAATCTGCTGACGTATTCCGCAGCGCGACATCACACTATGGCCAAGCCTTTATTTGAGTCGTTTTCACTTTTCCACCTCAGCGTGTTTTGCGAGGCGGTTTCCTTGGCACGTCTTGTCAAAGCAGAGATTGTGTCCCCTTTATTTACGGGATTCTCATCAATACGGACGTGGGTAACCCAATCGTGCCCGTTAGCATGTCTTCTCGATTAAAGGCGAGTCCCAAACGGTTACGGGGAGGGCTCCTGGTATTCAACCTCTTATAAAGAGACCAAGGCCTTACTCCTTTTCTCCAATCTCAAAACAAGTTTGCCCGTCGCCTCGAGTTCCAACACCCTAGGTTCCGACCTTTAAGGCCGATGGATGCCCTCCTCCGTCACGGAGGAGGACGTGCTAAAGTTGAGAGAGGCTAAGTTCTTGACTGCCGAAATTTCGCATAGGTTGCCTGCTCAAAGGCAGGCTATTCCCAGTCCCCAGCCCGGTGGGAGCGTAGTGTTCATGTCTCACTTCCTTCGGGGGTTAGGCTTCCCGATGGATCCCTTCGTGAGGGGGCTGATGTTCTATTATGGGCTGGAATTTCATGGCTTAGCTCCGGAGTCCATCCTCCACATTTCCTCGTTCATCGTTGTGTGCGAAGTGTTCCTCCGTGTTACTCCTCACTTCGGATTATGGCTCAAGACTTTTGGAGTGGAGCCGAAGATGATCGAGGGACGGCACGCAGAGTGCGGAGGCGCCGTCATAAGTAAGAATGCTAATGCTCCATGGCCCGAGGGCTCCTTTCAAGAGGAGCTCGGCTTGTGGCAACGAGAGTGGTTCTATATCACCGCTCCCAGGAGCGCCAAGTGGGTGGCGCCTCCTGCCTTTCGCTCGGGTCCCCCACCACGGCTAGCGTCATGGGTCAACAAAGGATTAGATTGGGGGTTATCCAAAGATGCGCCCTTGTTGCAAGGCCGCATTAGGGATCTCTTAGAAAGAGACCTCAACCTGGTCAAGGTGACGCAGGTCATGCTGATTCGCCGAACACTGCCCGACAAACGTCGCTCCCTTCGTCTGTGGGAGTTTAATCCGGAGGGACCACAAGCTCTCCAGCATTTTATGGGCGCAACGCCCGTGGAGATGTATAAAATGTTCTTCGGATCACAAGCAATTTGTCCGGATTTGACCGAGGACGCAGGTTTAAGCTGCAATCGCCCGGATACTCAAGTAAGTAACCTTGTGCCCGGACTCATTATCCGTAAAATTGTCATAAATTCGTCCCTAAAAGAGCTGTCCTTTTAAACAGGAGTGGATAGCGAAGGCAAAGCTAATCAGGTGCCCGGCTCCCCTTCCTGAGACCAGTCCGGATCCCATGCTAGTCAGGATGTTGAAGATCGTGCCTTTGGAGGGAAGTGAGGGGGAGGACAAGGAAACTATGGCCTCCTCGAAGGAGGCTGCTCCGAAGGGAAGAACCGACAATTCCTCTCCTAAGGGGAAGAAGAGGGCTGCCTCTGACGACCCGGAGAGCATGGCCTCAAAGCGGGGGGAAAAGTCCTCGTCAGAGGGTCCGACGCCGGGGGGATCCTCGGCCGAACTACGCCCTCAAAGGGATCAGCCCTCCAACGAGCCGTAAGTAGAGAAAGATTTTCCTTTAGAGGGATGAGAGAAATCCTTGCTTTTTATCTAAGAAGATTAACTGAAATTTTACTTTGTAGCTCGGACCTCAGCCCTTCTCAGCAGAGCTCGTCTTCGGGGGATCTTCTTCTGGAGATGATGGAGAGTGGAACGCCTTCCCCTGTCGTACCGCCTGGCGAGGTGGGCGACCCTGAGGTGTCGTCGTGAAGGGTTTGTCCGAATCCGGCAGGGGCGGAAGGTAGCCATATGTCCCCCCAAGGTTCTCCGCGTCCGGCCTTCGATGGAGGTCATAGGATGAGTTCGTCACCGTCCGATGCGTGGTCGGAGGAGTTGATGATTCTGCTGGGGCGAGCTTCTATCTCAGAGGAGCACCATGCATTAATGGGTATAGTGATTGGAAGGATTTTGTCCGCGGAAAGTGGATTGCATGAGGCCGTCAAAAGTTTGCTGACAGGTTTTGAGGTACGTTTGATAATGTACTTCTTTGTCAGTTGCGCGTAAACAAGATGCGCCCTGTGTAGATAGTATCCCCTGAGACTCGATGCGTTGTCAAAATTGACGGCGCGCAGAGGATCATAATCCCAGGTCTAAAATGTCGCCTTTGTATACAGGTGGCGAAGTGTCCGGAATCGAGCCGAACTGATGATTTTGCCGAACTAAAGCGGCAACTTGACGTGGCGGATGCTGACATCGTGCTCGTCAATGAGCGGCTTGATGAGGCTCAAGGTATGCAATTCCTCGGGCGGCATCTGGTAAGAGGAGCTTTATGCCAGTATCTTACAATGTGTGTGCTTGACGTAGATGGTGCGGCCGCCGTGGAGAGTCTTCGAGCGGAACTTGCCCAAGCTAAGGAACAAGCTAGGAAAAGTGATGCCGCTGCCGAGAAGGCCCTTGAAGAGCTGAGAGCCGAACAGGCTGCTCACTGCCGAAGCAAGAAGGAGATGGCCGTGATGGCCGTGAAGTTAAAAGGTGATGCCGACCGTTGCAAGTTTCTTGAGAAAGAAGACCAGGCGAGAGAGACGGACTTAGAGAAGGCCATTGCTGATGCCAAGGATGCTCGCTCTGCGATGAGAGCTGCGAAGGAGGAGCTACGTCAGGCCAGACAGATTGCGGATGGAAAGCCCTTTGTGCTGCGGAGGAAGTTTTGCGATCTGAAGTTTGCTCCGTTGGACCGGATGTGGAGTGCGGAGGACACCTATCTGGATTTGGCAGCGAGTGCTGCTGATGCGACCGAATACTTTCGAGATCAAGATCGCGAAGTGGAAAGGCTTTTCTGGTCGCAGTTTCCATAATCCAGAGCGTCCACTGGCAGTGGATGATCGTCTGGCTCAATGGGCCGAACTGAATAGATTGTCCGGACTCGCCATGAAGTACGTCATGGGTCATCTGTGGCCGGGGAGATCGGAGCCAAAGAGTTATTTCAGCTTGGTGCAGCAATTCCTTGACGCGGTGCCACGTATCAATGCGATGAAGAGGTCAGCATGCATAGAGGGCGCATGGATGGCTCTTGCCCATGTCAAGACATACTGGGCAGAGATGGAGACCACCGTTGTTGCATCCCGCGATTCGGACAAAAGCCGAGTACCCTCAGAGCACTATTTTCAGGAAGTCCTTGAAGACGCTCGGGTAATAGAGATGCAGTGCTCGAAGGATGCTATGTTCTGATAGCATATGTACTTATAGAGCAATATTTTGATGAATTGTAGTAGCCTTTTATACTTGTGCCTTCAAGTATTTGGAACACCTCCTGTGCGGCCGTTTTAAGATATATATACAAAATCTGAAAGATTGCAGTCGTTGGCTTCAGCCCCCATGCACATAGTGCGGGGGTGCTCGCAGAAGGCGCATTTTCACACTTAATCCAACGTCTTGGTCCTACAAAGGAGGTGATAGCGCAGCGAGCTAGGCAACCGGACTATAATGCTTTAACACTTTCACTTAGCCATAGGAGCTTGACAATGGGACTATTTAGGTAGCCCCTGGTGGCGAGTGCGCTTGCCCGAATTCGGGGCGTGTATGTGCCTGGCCGGGAAACGGCCCTTCGTTAATGCGGAGGAATCCTACAGATTCCGGAGGGTCATCGAGTGGTTGACCAGTCTGACGCCATATCATGACAGTCGGTTTTTGGCTTTCTCTACTGAGGTGCTCGCCCGGCCGAACCAGGGCACAATCGCAGTAGTTCTCCTGGTGCCGCCTTAACCGATAGAGCGGAACGTAAGGCGGCCGAACACAGGAGCCGGGCAACCCAACATTTGACCAAAATCATGACTCGGAGCTGATGCATATAAGGCCAAACTCGCGATGCTGAACACTCCCTAAGGTATTCGGTCTTGATGAGAGCGGGCGAGGTAACGCTCTGAGGTATAAGCCCCTAGTGTCCAGGTACGCGCAAGAATTCTAACGTGGCCACATGCCAAGACACCAGCCTCCTCCTTGGTCATAGAACCAGGGGATGTGTATCAACAAGAGATAGTAAAAAAGGTTTACCCAGGGTCTTAATCTGAAAATAATCCTTGGAACGGGTCCCTACTGCACGTCTGCGCCTGTGTCTCCGTTGTGCCGTATCCTGGACGGGCGCAACACGACGTTCATCTGTAAAAAAGAGAGCAACTAAGTTGAAAAAGGCGCGTGCCGAATAGAAGTTATATGAAATAAACAAAGTGTAAAGTAAAATATGAAAAATTGAGCTTTATTGTCTCTTATTTTATACGTGTGAAGCCCCTAGTGCAGGGGTATATGGCCACTAAGCCTTTATCAACGATACTTTTGTGCCGGACTCATCTATCCGTGTCCGTGGTCTTAATGACCTATTCCGATGTTCTAGCTAGTGAAGCCATTGTATTGTGGGGTTGTTAAAGCGGCCGCACAATCCTCCGATTGGGGGAGGTGTTCTCACTGCTTCCCCTTTAAGGAGATGATGCCGCGTGGACCGGGCATCTTAAGCGTAAGAGATGCATAATGCGGTATTGCGTTAAAGCGGGCGAAAGCTTCGCGTCCCAGTAGTGCTTGATAGCGACTTGAGAATGGGACGATGTGGAAAGTCAGCTTTTCGCGACGGAAGTTATCGGCAGAGCCGAAAATAACTTCGAGCCGGAGAAAACCCATGCAATGGGTGTCCGGACCTGGCGTTACTCCTTGAAAGGAGGTTTTGCTGTGGCGGATTCTTTTTGGGTCGATCCCCATGTGGCGGATTGAGTCCTGATATATCAGGTTGAGTCTGCTGCCACCGTCCATAAGGACATTTGAAAACTAGAGTCCACCAATTATTGGATCGAGTACCAGGGCAGTCCAGCCTGGGTTCCTGACACTTCTAGAATAATCCAGATGATCGAAGATGATTGGTTTTGACAACCAGTGGCGGGATTCCTTTGGGATAGGCCGTGGGGCGCGTACCTTTATGGGCGCCGCACGTTTTGTTATGTGGAGTAAGTTTACTGTTTTTACTTCTTGTGGGAAATTCTTTTGCTTCCTGGTACTCTGCTTTTGGGGTTCGTCCTCGTCTTCGCTTGGTGTGTCGAGCCCCTTGTGTTCGGTGTTGAGTCTGCCGGATTGTTTGAAAACCCAACAATCTATGTGGGTATGGTTAGCAGGCTTTCTGGGAGTGCTGTGTATTTGACATATCCTATCAAGGGTTTTGTTTAGGTTGGATAGGTCGTCCCTGTTATCTTGGAGGGGCGGCTTTTTCTGATTCTGTCGTGAGCTTTTGAATCCGGCGTTGACTGCTGTGCTCGTCGGACTTTTTTCCTTAGTCCGGCGATGGTCCTTATTGCGTCGTGGTTTTCCGTTTCCATCCCTAGTTTCGGATGTACTTGGCTCACTGGTGCTGCATCTTGCCAACCACCTGTCCTCTCCTGCGCAAAAGCGGGTCATGAGGCTTGTTAGTGCGGCCATTGTTCTTGGCTTTTCTTGGCCGAGGTGTCTGGCGAGCCATTCGTCTTGGACATTATGCCTGAAAGCCACTAAGGCTTCAGCGTCCGGACAGTCGACTATCTGATTCTTTTTAGTAAGAAATCTATTCCAGAATTGCCGAGCTAACTCTCCGGGTTGTTGAGTTATGTGACTAAGATCATTTGCATCCGGAGGGCGGACATAGGTCCCTTGAAAATTTGCTCGGAAAGCGTCCTCGAGCTCTTCCCAACTTCCGATTTTGTTTTCAGGAAGGCTTTTGAGCCAATGCCGGGCTGGCCCTTTAAGCTTGAGGGGTAAGTATTTTATGGCGTGGAGGTCATCTCCTCTAGCCATATGTATGTGGAGGATATAATCCTCGATCCAGACTCCAGGGTCTGTTGTTCCATCATATGCCTCTATGTTTATGGGTTTGAATCCCGCTGGAAATTCATAATCTAGGACCTCATCGGTGAAACATAGGGGGTGTGCGGCACCCCTGTATTTGGGTGTGCCGGATTCTGACAATGGCTTTACTGCATTGCTTACGAGAGCTTGCTTTCTTGGCCCGTAAATGGACCTGGCTGGGCCATGATGTGGATCCTTAAGTGGGTCGCATGCCGGCTTAAGTGCGGCGCTGCTTGCCACTTTATGCTGGCCATGGGGTCGTCTATCCGACCATGTGGCTTTCTCAATTTTGGAATGCGAGGGCTCCAAGACCTCCTCGTCGAATTCAGGCAGTAGCTTTCTCTTTGGATAGCTTTTAGTGCGGCGACTGTCGTCGTATTTGTATGCGGTATTGATTACTTTACTCCATCTGATCCTGAGTGCATCTTCCGCAGTTTTTAGCTTCCGCTTCTGCTTTTTCATGCTACGTGCGGTTGCAACGAGCCGTTTGTGGAGGTTCTTCTGCTTCGTGGTCTTGTCCGGCGTAGGGTCATCCGGAATGCCATTTTCGCCGGGGGAGGGATGTTCGGTTTCTCTATCCGGGTTGTCCTGTTGGGACGGTTGCTCTAAGGCATGCTCGTCGTCTACCGGCTCATCCTGCTCTATGGCTGGGTCTTTATCGAGGCGGGGCTTGGGTCGGCGTTTACGCCGACGCTTTTATTGTTTTTCGAGAGATCGATCCCTCTTTCCATCCCCGTTTTCCTCGTTGTTGCTTCCTTTAGGGGTATCCACAATGTACACATCGTGAGATGAGGTGGCTGTCCAATGCCCTATAGGCGTTGGTTCTTGGTTGTCTCCTGCATGGTCGTCCATACTGTCGATGTCTTCGGAGTCGAAGTCGAGCATGTCGGTTAAGTTGTCGACAGTGGCTACGAAGTGGGTGGTGGGTGGGTTTTGAATTTCTTCATCATCCGAATCCCATCCTTGCTGACCGTAGTCCGGCCAGGGCTCTCCTGATAAAGAGAGAGACTTTAGCGAATTCAGGATATCGCCAAAGGGCGAGTGCTGAAAGATGTCCGCGGCGGTGAACTCCATTATCGGCGCCCAATCGAATTTGATCGGTAGGGGCAGGGTGCTCGGAGTTCGGAGAGGAATCCGGCTCCTCGGAGTCACGGGCCATGCGGAGCGCAGGGCTGGAGTTCGGCTCGATCGCCTCTGAGACCGCAGCCCCTGAGGCAGCGTCCAACCGCTGATCCTCGATCGGCGCAGTAGGCTCCGAATCAATGGTCGGAACCGACGTGTGTGCGGCCTCCAAGGCGCTGTTCGGCGGCAGAGCTATATCATGCCCATCGAGACAGTGCGGCGTGCTTGGCTGTGGCTCGAATCCATCGAAGATCAAGTCCCCACGGATGTCAGCCATGTAGTCTAGGCTTCCAAACCTGACCTGATGGCCAGGGGCGTGACTTTCGATCTGCTCAAGGTGGCCAAGTGAATTGGCCCGCAGTGCGAAGCCGCCGAAGACGAAGATCTGTCCGGGGAGGAAAGTCTCACCCTGGACTGCATCATTGTTGATGATCGAAGGAGACATCGGGCCTAAAAGCGACGACACAGAGGAACTCTCAATGAAAACACCAATGTCAGTGTCAAAACCGGTAGATCTCGGGTAGGAGGTCCCGAACTGTGCGTCTAGGCCGGATGGTAACAGGAGGCAAGGAACACAATGTTTTACCCAGGTTCGGGCCCTCTTGATGGAGGTAAAACCCTACGTCCTGCTTGATTAATATTGATGATATGGGTTGTACAAGAGTAGATCTACCACGAGATCGAGGAGGCTAAACCCTAAAAGCTAGCCTATGGTATGATTGTTGTAAGATGAAGTTATCCTACGGACTAAAACCCTCCGGTTTATATAGACACCGGAGAGGGTTAGGGTTACACAAAGTCGGTTACAATGGTAAGAGATCTTGAATATCCGCATCGCCAAGCTTGCCTTCCACGCCAAGGAAAGTCCCATCCGGACGCGGGACGAAGTCTTCAATCTTGTATCTTCATAGTCCTGGAGTCCGACTGAAGGTATAGTCCGGCTACCCGAACACCCCATAATCCAGGACTCCCTCAAAGACCCAACACTCTCTGTGCGTATAATTAGCGGGCTTGCTAGGGGTACTATGTATCTGACATACCTGGTCCAGAATTTTGTTGAGGCTGGACGGTTCATCCTTGGTGCCTTTAGTGGGCGGCTTTTGACCTAGCCGGGAGCTTTTGAATCCGGCATTTACTACCGTGCCCTTCGTGCTGTCTTCTTTATTCCGGCATTTGCTATTGCTGTTGCGCCGTGATTTCCCGTTTCAATCTCTAACTTCAGATGTACTGGGGTCGCTCGTGCTGCATCTGGCTAGCCAGCTATCCTCACCCACGCAAAAGCGGGTCATGAGGTTTGTTAATGCGGCCATCGTTCTCGGCTTATTTTGGCCGAGGTGTCTGGCGAGCCATTCGTCATGGACGCTATGCTTGAAATCTTCCAAGGCTTCGGCGTCCGGACAGTCGACAATCTGGTTCTTTTTAGTGAGAAACCTGTTCCAAAGCTTTTGGGCTGACTCTCCGGGCTATTGAGTTATATGACTCAAATCGTCCGCATCCGGAGGTCGGACATAAGTTCCTTGAAAATTTGCCCGAAAGGCGTCTTCGAGCTCCTCCCAACTTCCAACGGAGCTTTCGGGGAGGCCTTTAAGCCAGTGACGAGCTGGCCCTTTGAGCTTGAGGGGTAAGTATTTGATGGCGTGGAGATCATCTCCTCGAGCCATATGGATATGAAGGATATAGTCCTCAATCCAAACCCCAGGGTCTGTTGTCCCATCGTATGCCTCTATGTTTACGGGCTTGAATCCCTCTGGAAATTCATGGTCCAGCACCTCATCGGTGAAACATAGGGGGTGTGCGGCACCCCTGTAACTGGGTGTACCGCGTTGTTCTGATGCTTGTTGTGTTGCATTGTATGCTGGGGCGCGCTTGCGTGGTCCATAGATGGATCTTGTTGCGCCATCCTTTGGGTGCAAGCCCTCGCGTGGGTCGCGTGTTGTATTGTGAGCGGCATTGTATGCCGTTCTGTGTTGATAGAGGGGTCGTCCATCCGACCAGGTGGTTGCTTTGATATTTGGTTGTGGGGGTTGGAGGCCTCCTCATCGAATTCGGGTAGCAGATTCCGCTTTGGGTAGCTCTTTGAGGGGCGATCGTCGCCGTACATTGCTGCTGTATTAAGTATTTTACTCCATCTAAATTGGAGTTTGTTTTGCGCGGCCTTGAGCCTTCGCTTCTGCTTTTTAAGGCTCCTTGCGGTGGCAACGAGCCTTTCGCGGGCATTTTAATGCTCCGGGTGCTTGTCCGGCGTTATGTCGTCCGGACCATTATCCCTGATAGGATTGGTTTGTTCGGTTTGGATATCCAGATTGCCGTTGTCCGGCAGCGGTTCGCCCTGCTCCAGCGCTGGGTCTGTGTGAGCGCTATTTCTGTCGAGGCGGGATTTGGGGCGGCGCTTGTGTCGCCGTTTTGACTGCTTTTCGAGGGAACAGGCCTTCGGTGCGTCCTTCCGCTCCTCGTCGTCATCTTTTGGTGCGTCCACCGTGTATACGTCATATGACGAGGTGGCATTCCAGGGCCCAACAAGCGCTGGTTCTTCATTGTCTCCTTCATCGGCGTCCATACCGTCGATGTCTTCAGAGTCAAAGTCGAGCATGTCGGTTAAATCGTCGACAGTGGCTACAAAGTGGGTGGTGGGTGGGCTTTGAATTTCTTCATCGTCCGTACTCCAACCATGCTGATAAAGAGAGAGACTTCAGTGACTTCAGGATATCGCCGAAAGGCGAGTGCTGAAAGACGTCCGCGGTCGTGAACTCCATGATCGGCGCCCAATCGGATTCGATCGGCAGGGGCGCGGAGGGTTCAGAGTCTGGAGAAGAATCCGGCTTCGTGGAGTCACGAGTCTCGCAGAGTACGGGGCTGGTGTTCGGCTCAACCACTGTTGGGATCACAGCCCCTGAGGTGGCGTCCAACCGCCCATCCTCGATCGACGCGGCTGACTCCGAACTAAGGGTCGGAGCCGACGCGGGTGCGGCCTCCAGGGCACTGTTTGGCGGCAGAGCTACATCATGCTCGTCATGACAGTGCGGCGCGCTCGGCGGTGGTTCGAGTCCGTTGAAGATCAAGTCCCCGTGGATGTCAGCCGTGTAGTTTAAATTTCCGAATCTGACCTGACGGCCAGGGGCGTAGCTTTCGATCTGCTCTAGATGGCCAAGTGAATTGGCCCGCAGTGCGAAGCCGCCAAAGACGAAGATCCGTCCGGGGAGGAAGGTCTCACCCTGGACTGCATCGCCATTGATGATCGTAGGAGCCATCGGGCCTGACGGCAATGGCACAGAGGAACTCTCAATGAAAGCATCAATGTCGGTGTCAAAACCGGCGGATCTCGGGTAGGGGGTCCCGAACTGTGCGTCTAGGCCGGATGGTAATAGGAGGCAAGGGGCACGAAGTTTTACCCAGGTTCGGGCCCTCTCAATGAAGGTAAAACCCTACGTCCTGCTTGATTAATATTGATGATATGGGTAGTACAAGAGTAGATCTACTGCGAGATCAGAGAGGCTAAACCCTAGAAGCTAGCCTATGGTATGATTGTTGATGTGTATGTTGTCTTGCGGACTAAAACCCTCTGGTTTATATAGACACCGGATAGGGTTAGGGTTACATAGAGTCGGTTACAATGGTAGGAGATCTTCATATCCGTATCGCCAAGCTTGCCTTCCACGCCAAGGAAAGTCCCTTCATGACACGGGACGGAGTCTTCAATCTTGTATCTTCATAGTCCAGGAGTCCGACTGAAGGTATAGTTCGGCTATCCAAACACCCCCTAATCCAGGACTCCCTCAGTTAGGATTAGTGGAACTGCCGTAATGTGAATGGACGGGACGACTAGGAGCGAACCGCCGTAGTATTGAAGGATGTGCGGGGACGAGTAGGAGCGAACTACTAGCGTGCGAACGGCAGGGTAGTGGCTTTCCATTCTCCCATGATACGGGCTTCCGAGAGCCCTTGGATCTAAGATCAAACGGTTGCATGGCGTGATTCTAGACCTATGGGTGAATATCCTATCCTGGAGGGTTATTCTGCAAATTTTTAGCAACTTAGCATGCGACCGTTAGATCTCAGATCCAAGGGCTGCCAGCAGCCCGTATCATGGTCGCGCCTACCATGACCGTCGCGTCGCTCGTGCGGTCGCGCCCTTGGAGATTTAACACGGTGGGTTAGGCTATCTGATGTTGGCATGTCATACATAGTCATCACTTAGTCACTCATACTACAACAAGGTTGGCTATAAGTGTATTTTTTTACTCCTCTCTATCTCTTTCTTCGTACTCAAGGAAGAAACGGTGCTAAGCGCGTGTATTTATTGCATTTGCCAAGGAGTGACCTCTTCCAATGAAATGGTGTTGCTAAGTTTTCTTCATTTAATTAGCTATAGACTCAAAATTGTCTTTTCACCTAGGTACACGCGCTTAGCACCGTATCTTCCTTGGTCACCAAAGTAGTCTCTCTCTTCTTGATTAACTTGCCACATCAGACTTTATGCTTATGTGGCAAGCTTAAGCATCTGTAGGAGCAAGTAAAAGTAAGTACAATAGTGCTCTTTACATGGCATTTTTGCATATGTGGAGGAAAGAGAGGCAAGGAAAAAGTGGAGAAGTGGGCTCTCATGCAAGAGCCAGCCTCTACTACATGGTGGAGCATTGGGAGAGGCACCTGTATGGAGGTGGTCAGGAATCTGGGAGACTCACGCTAGTCGTAGCGCCGCAGTTAAAATGATAATGGCAAGTCAAATCACGGGGCCCCACCTGTCCAGCAGTAACTCGCTGTCAAATCACACAGCCCTACGTTTGCAGCAGCCTACTCCCTCGTCTTCTCACGTCTCTGTCGAACCGACTAGGCGGAACTGCCCCGCCGCCTACCGCGTAGGAAAAGCCCCGCCCTCGACTTTTAAATAGTATATAGTATACTAATTTTGTATCCATGGATTGCGCCCACGCCATGGAGCAAAGCGTCTAGAAAACGGAGGAGAGACGGTGGTTTTGGAATGACGATGATGGTGAGGAGAGGAGGTGGTTTTGCAATGGAGAAGAGGGAGAGGAGCGTGCGACAGCGATTTAGGATTGGACGAGAGGGCCGGCGCGCTCTGACTGGATCAAAATCAAAATCAATTTACCCTCAATTAAGAAAGCGACCCCACATTAACTAGTCTCCCTTTTATTCTGGGTCATAATTGACCATGATTTTCGCACATAAAATATATGTTATATGTTGTATACAAGGCCACTATCAAAATTACAATTTGCAACTATACAAGGCCACTAACATTAATCGAGGCAAAATTGATGGCGTTTGCCTCGTACTAGCACCCGAGGACATTAATATCCCTTGTGTGCATGCGGGAGTGAGAAGGTTAGCTTGCATTCCCAACATTAATCGACCAATGAGGAGTAAGAGGGTTGGCTTGTTGTGCTTGGGAGAGAAAAACCACATTAATTAACACGACAATCAAGGTGACAAGGTAGCTTGCAACATTGACTTAAACATAGCATTGATTTTTACCTTGGTACCTGTAATATGAGTTTGTGGCCTTGTATACAAAAATGGAGGGAGTGTAATTTGAAAGTACATTCAGATACGAACCAAACGATACAATTTTTGGTGACATGCATTCACATTTTGCTTGTCAAATACAGTACGTGGTCAAACTTTGGCCCAAAATACGTGAAACAACAAAAAAATACTTCCAAGACCAGCGCCGCTCTTCCGCTCTTCTCCTCTTAAACCACCGCCGCTCCTCTCCTGTTCCAATCTAAATGCAGTGCCACTCCTCTCCTCTTCCATTTCAAAACCACCGCCCCTCCTCTCCTATTCCAGTCCAAAACCAGCGTCGCTGCTCTCCCGTTCTAATCCAAAACCAGCGTTGCTCCTCTCCTCTTCCATTCAAAAACCACCGCCGGCGAGTGAAGGTGCTATGGAGAAGTAGATCGATGGAGGAGTACAACCGATACGTGAGGATCGCAGACGGCGACCCTGTGAAGCTAGCTAGGATGTTGGAGATACAGTCTTGGTTTGACAACAAGGACCAACTAGCAGCGATGGCGACATCCATGGCCAAATATCTGCAACAGAGCGAAAAGGCGGCGATACTCCTGGAGGGAGTCACGCCGGAGTACATAGAGCTGCTCCTCTGGGCCATGGAGCAAACAGATTCACCGAATCCGATCGTGATGGAGTGGTGGTGGGAGTATCAATCCCAGATGGAGCATCCACCAGAGATTGAAGGATCGAGCATCTACAGGGTGCCGTTTGTGAGGGTGTCCTGCCAGAGTGAGCCGGTGGAGTCTTCATCGACCGAACCCAACTGCAAGAGGAGAAAAGCAGTTGGCCCGACGACGCTTCCCCACCATCGTCTCCCTCGCCGTTCACATCGTCTCACGGGGCGGCTGTCTGCCGCCGAGGAATAGGAGGGGGCTGCCCCCCCAGCCCAATAGTCGGGCAGGTTGTGAATTGTTAGAAGGAGCTTAGGGTTGTCAGTATTTGTAGGTTGTGAATTGTGTTTTGTGTTGTGTATTTTGAGAGTACTTTCAGATATGAATGTCTTCTGAATTTCAGATTTGCAGTATTGAGCATATGAAGTATTTTATGAATTCTAGATATCTATTTTTAGCACTTAAAAATGTAGTTTCATAGGAGTATAAAAGTGCAGACAATGTGATTCTCAGATAAGAAACTGCAAGTTTCAGTTTCAGATAAGAAACTGCAAGTTCAGTTTCAGATAAGAAACTGCAACTTTCAGAGGCAGAGCATTTATGTTAACATGGCCTTTTCAAAGAGGGTTAAATCATGTTGGAAGTTTTATTCATGGCCGAAAATGGAACTACCAGCCAGTTAACATCATGCTGATCAACATTCATGCATAACACATCTTCATATGATGCACAGTCAAAATGCCCACACAATGTTGAGTGTGCGAAACACAGAGAAAACGAGGGACAAAGTTTTGGCAAGTATTGGACGTGGTTTTGGGCTGCCCCGTCTAGCCTTTCATTTTAACATGCACAGCCCACATCCTCGGATGGGAGGTCCATAGGCCTGTTTGTATTTTCTTAGGGCCGTCATGTATCGACCGGCCTATGGACCTCCCATCTGAGGTTTTATTTTTGGCAGCCCAATTTATGTATTTTTTTGAAGAAAACGCAGAGGTCTGTTCTATTTTTCTATATAAGAATAGGAACGCTAGGTCTAACTTATGTTTACCTTCTAACTATATTATATATATTTAAATTATTTTGTATGTTGACTATTTAGTTCACATAATTGGCAAATAGATGACCGCTCTCGCGATCCCCTTCGCCCCCGCCACCACCTCCACCCTCGCCGCCGCCGCCGCCACTACCTCCACCCTCGCCGCCGCCATAGATCTCGCCGCCACCCCCTGCCTCCTGACTCTGGGCGCTCCTACCCCCCTCAGCAAGTCCGCTCGCGCGCCCCATGGAGTCTCCGGCCATATCCACGGGGGAATGGCTGGAAGACAGGCAGATGTACAAGATGCATCTCCCACATGTCTACAATGCCTTCCCGCGGATGCTCAAGCCGCTCAACTTCGCGCCGGTGGTGCTGCGGGAGACTCGAGGGAGGAGATGGAGGGAGCGGGCGATGCGGATCCGCGACGACGCTCTCTCCTGGACCCAGTGCACGCGTGAATGGAGGGAAGCAGAGGAGGAAGCTGCGAGGGAGGAAGCCGAGGAGGGAGCGAATCCGTTCTCTCACTCGCGCAAGTATGCTCCGATGTGCAAGGATCATGTGGATTGGGAGCTGCTGAATCTAGCCCTGTGGATCTACTTCGAAGGAGATTTCTTGGAGAAGCACAAGATGCCCCACCCCAGTGAGCCGCCAATTGCGTTCGTTCGATGGGCGAAAGGAGAAGTGAATTCAGGAGATCCACGTCGTGCTGCGAGATGGGAATGCTTGACTGGACTCCTGCCCACCAGCACGCCACTGGAGCCGGAGCAGCTGGATCCCCTACCTTTCCTCTCCCCCAAACCTGCAGAAGATTTCAATTAGGCTTGCAATCTGCTTCAATTGAGCTGTCTGGTGGTTATTTCTCCCTCCTGAGAGACAACATCTGGCTGGAGGATGAGAAGGAACCAAGAACTCCGATGAATTTCCCCTATCACAATGGGGGGGAGCGCCGGTTGGGCAGTGGTATGGCCCACCTCCGCCCCAAATGGGGGCACAATCTAGGCAGGCTCCTGTAATTGTCCAAGATCAATCTGCTGGTGGTTCTGACTCTCAGATCAGTGGGAAATCTCAAGGCAAGAATCTACAAAAGAAGAGATAGGATATCCAGAAAACTGCTCCTGCCCCTGCTTCGGGCCTTATGGCATACTCTGAGGTGATCTGCTACAACTGTGGGGAACTAGGGCATCATTCGGATAAATGTGTCAAGCCCAAGAGTTGTTTTATCTGCAAAATGGTTACCCATAAAGTTGAGAATTGCCCCGTCAGAAGGAAAACCCACAGTTCTGCTAGATATGTTGGAAGTGCTGCTCCAGGATTATGTCCGCCATTGACAAAATTTTCTGTGACACAGAAGTAGATGGTTTCTTTCCCCTTTCTAGTTGTAGAGCTCTGCCCAGATGTGGTAGTGACCACACTCCTTTGCTCTGGGACTCTGGTCTTAACCAAACTCCAAAGAGCAATAGTTTTAAATTTGAAAAGTGGTGGTTGCTTAGAGAAGATTTTACTGAGCTAGTCAGAAAAATCTGGAATGAGCCTACTGGGAGCAGATGCCCCCTAGAAAATTGGCAGATCAAAATCAGGAGATTTAGAAGAACTACCAAAGGGTGGAACTCCAATGAGGAAGCTAATCTTAGAAGATACAAAAGGCTTCTCCTCCTTGAGTTTGATTCTCTAGATATTAAGGCAGAAACCACTGACCTCTCTGAGGCTGAGACTAATAGATTAAACTTTGTCCATGGAGAGCTCAAGAAAATTTGGCTTCAAGAAGAAATCAAAGCCAAACAAAGGTCTAGAGATAGGAACATTAAGGAGGGTGATAGAAATACTGCTTACTTCCATGCAGTAGCTAACCAGAGGAGGAGGAAAACCCTCATTCACTCCCTTGATGGCCCTAATGGCCCTGTTACTGAGGTAGATGAGATGCTGAAAGTGGCTAGTGACTTCTACAAAGACCTGTTTAAGAAAGAAAACCCTTCTGGGTTCTCTCTACAAAACAATTTTTCTCTGCTTCTGAAAAAGTCTCTCCTGCTGAAAATGAGCTGCTAGAAGCCCCTTTTTCAGAGACAGAGGTGAAGGAAGCCATTTTTAGCTCTTATCCTGATGGGGCTCCTGGTCCTGATGGGATTCCCTTCTTGTTTTACCAGCATTTTTGGGACTTGGTGAAAAATGATCTCTTAGATCTTTTCCAAGCCTTTCATAGAGGAGAGTTGGATCCAGCAACTTACTCATGGGGGGTCTGTTGGGGTCAAGTTAAATAACTGTGAAAGTGATTTTTTCCTTGCTGGTAAAGGCCTTAGGCAAGGTGACCCCATCTCCCCACTTTTGTTTAATTTAGTAGTGGACGTTCTTACTAAAATGCTGAGCAAAGCTGCTGATCATAGTCTGATTGCAGGGCTCTGTCCTGAGGTCTGCCCTGGTGGCATCATCTGCCTTCAATATGCAGATGATACCATCCTTTTCTTAGACAATGACTCCACACATGCTAGCAATCTGAAAACTGTTCTAACCTGGTTTGAACAAGTCTCAGGCATGAGAATCAACTACTCTAAAAGTGAACTCATCCCTATCAACATGGATGATCAGGAGTTAGCTGACTTCCTCTCTATTCTAGTCTGTAATAAAGGTAACTTCCCCATTAAGTACCTAGGTATCCCTCTCCACTATGATAAACTGAGGAGAGAGGATATCCAACCCCTTCTGGATAAAATCATTAAAAGGATTGCTGGGTGGAGGGGCAAACTTCTCTCTTACAGAGGTAGATTGATCCTCATACAAGCTTGTTTGGCTAGCATTCCAGTGTATCTCCTCTCCTTCTTCAAGTTCCCTAAATGGGCAGTGAACCTCATCAATTCTCAGATGTCTCATTGCTTGTGGAATGATTTTGAGGGAAATAGGAAGCTACACCTTGCTAATTGGGCCCTAGTCTCTATGAAAAAAGATTTTGGAGGCCTAGGCATACCTAACCTCCAAGAAATTAACATCTGTATTCTAGGGTCTTGGATTAAAAGATTCTATGAGGAAGACCTGAAATCCTGGAAGCTTCTTATTGCCCATAAATACCTAGGAAATAAACCTAATATTTTTGTCCCTTCCTCCAACCCTAAGACCTCTAGATTCTGGAAAGGATTAAAATCTATTATGCATGCTGTGAAATTTGGCTACAGATGGAACATAGGGGATGGGAGCAGAACCAGGTTCTGGGAAGATACTTGGTTTGGCACATCCCCCCTAGCAGTCCAATTTTGGCCTATTTACTCTATCCGCAATGAGCTTAACAAAAGTGTCAATGAAGTTTGGACGGTCAATGCCTAAAACTCTCTTTTAGAAGGAACTTTAGTGATAGTCTCATGGAACAATGGTTCCAGTTGGAGGAAATTGCCAAAAGCATTACCTTTACTGCCGAGCCGGATGCCCTGATTTGGCAGCTGGACAATAAGGGGAAGTATTCCTCCAGCTCCCTCTATCATGTTATCAACTTTAGAGGGGTTCAACCCGTGTTTATCCCTGCTGTCTGGAAATTGAGAGTTCCCCCTAAAATTCATGTATTTCTCTGGCTTCTCTCCAAAAACAAATTGATGACTAGGGATAACCTTAGGAAGAGACACATCATCAAACCCCTTGATTGTGTTTACTGCTTGGAACAAGAGTCTTGTTCTCACCTATTTTTTGAATGTATAGTTGCTAAACATCTCTGGGCCCACATTGAGGAATATTTCTCTAGTCAGATTGGCTCATCCTTCGAATCTGTCGCCAGATTCTGGATTGCTACCAAAAAGTGCTCAGTTTTAAACACTGTTAGCTCAGCTGTCCTTTGGTGCCTCTGGAAATATAGAAATGCTATGATTTTCAGTAACACCTCCTGGATTTCCATTCCGCAGGTCTTGAGGTTGATCAGGAACATGGTGAGGAACTGGGCGATTCTCTCCTCCGGATCGGACAAGGACAAGTTGATGAGCTTCGTGGAAACCCTAACAAGATCCCTCCAGAAACCGTTGGCGATCACTTGTGGCTGAACAAGGCTCGACCTGCTCTGGGGCTGGACCCGTGGGCTCGTCTCAAGATCTCTGATGAAGATGATGGGCACCTGGCGCCGAAAAAGAGGGACATCCACCATGCTACGCCTTCCAGCCCGGTGTCTCCGCTTGCTTACTGGTCGCCGCAGGCTGACACGGCCCCTCGGCTGAAGACCATGAAGGCTTCGCTGGACCCTCCTTGTGTCATTTGAGTGCTCTATCCGCTCTGCCTTTGGCACCGCTCGGGTGATTTGTGTTATTCAGAGAACTTGTTCATCCACCCCCTAGTTTGTAGCTTTTCTACCTTTGCTTTCGAACTGCTCTTTGAGCTGCTGTATCAGAATATGTTGTGGTTTCGTTCTCAGCAATGGAACCAGGGAGGTGCTCCCTGTTTTTCTAAAAAAATTATTTTATATGTTGTTATATATTATTTTTATTGTCATCATATATTTAACAGATACTTACATATGTAAGAAAACAATATCCCACATCTTATTAACTTATAATAATAATTTCTTAACAAATAAAATCCTGGATTGTTTTGGCACGAAAATCCTCGTGATTGTGTACAAAAGCTTGGTAATATTTAAGGACGAATGTAATAATATCACTTATTATTTAAATATATTTATAACAAAATGCTCAGCCCCTTTTTATTTTTTGATAACATTGCTGGCCCAATCCAACATTATAATTAGAATCAGCCCAGCAAAATCGTGTATTTCGAGAAAGTGCAAATGGGATGTAATTTTTTAGGAAATAAAATAAACGGGCCACATGGATGCTACATTATTTGTTCACCCAGCCCAGCTAATGGCTGTAATTCAAAAAAAGATCAAATTGACTGTAAATTCTACCATGCAAAAAAAAGACTGTAAATTCTGAAAAAATGGGTTGAATACGTGCCACATTTTTGGAGGCTGAAATGTGGGCCAATAGGTCAAAGCCAATGAAAGTCGTTGTCAATTTAGTCAACAAATGATTCTGACATGTTAGCCATTGGATTTACATCCAACGACCGACATCCATCTTCAATCTCTCGTCTTCTTCCTCCAGCACTGCCGGGACCACCTCCCGCCTCCTGCTGCTAGCAGCTCTGCTTAGTACACTTCGCTATGAAGCGCTACTCCACTGTTGGCCAGGCCATCCCTCCACCCCTCCACACCTCCTGTTCTTCTCCACCGACTGCCGAACCACACCGCACTAGAACCAGTTAACCCTCGTGCACCTCTGTGCCTGCAACTCTACTACTGCGTCTTCCCATCTCTGGCTCGTTGCTGTCCGGGGCCTCGCCGTCGTCCACCACTTTGGATGCGCTCGGCGTGGTGTGGTCAACATGGTCAACGAACGACACCATCAGAAGTAGACTGTGCGTGGAGAGGCTGACAGCTGGGTCCACGGCCGCACACAAGGAAATGCCTCCTTATTACGCGCAAAATAATGATTCCTCCACCTGACATCTAGGACCCACCGGAAGGGCCTCTGTGTTTCGTGAAATAAAGTGCCCCCCGCTGACATGTCGGACCCACCAGCTATCTTCGCACGCAAGAAAGTACCTCCTTATTACGCATAAAAAAATGAATATTCCCCCTACCAGCTGGAACCCAGCATAGTGGGAGGCTGACTTGCGGGCCTACCAAGTTGACGGGGACGGAGGGCTTTGTCAACTTAGTCAATATGAACAATTCTAGCTCCTGTTACCGTACGATGTTCATCCAATGGCCGTAGTGCTTCTTCAACCTCTGGTCTTCTTGCTCCAGCCACCCAAACCAGCGCCGGTCGTGCCGCGTGCTCCTGCCTCCCGTGGCCGGCTATGATGCCGCGGAGGCCTCACCGCCCCTATTACTCCCACCGCTGGCCAGGCCATCCCTCTACTCACCCATACCCCCTGTTATTCTGCGGCGACAACAGCCTCACACCGCAGCCGAACCAGTAAACCCTCGTACTCCTCTTCGCGTGGGCATCCACTGCTGCGTCTTCCCCAGCTCCGAGTCGTACCCTTCCTAGTCCTCGCCGTCGTCCACCGCCCTGGTGCTCTCGGTGCGGCGTGGTCAACAACCGACTTCCATCGGAAGAGTACTGTACGTGGAGTGGCTGACAGCTGGGTCCACGGTAGCCGCAAGGAAGTGCCTCCTTATTACGCGGAAAATAATTATTCCTCCACCTGACAGCAGGGACCCACCGGACGGGCCACCAGTATTTTGCGAAAAAAATCGTTTCCCCTGATTGCTGGGACCCACCGGACGGGCCACCGTATTCCACGAAAAAAACGTTCCCCCCGCTGTCAGCTCAGACCCACCGGAAGTGCCTCCTTATTACACACAAAAAAATGAATACTCCTCCAGCTAGCTGGGACCCACCATGCTAGGAGGCTGACTTGTGGGCCTACTAAGTTGACGGGGACGAAGGGCTTTGTCAACTTAGTCAATTTGAACGATTCTAGCTCCAGTGACCGTACGATGTCCATCCAACGGCCGTAGTGCTTCTTCAACCTCTGGTCTTCTTGCTCCAGCCGCCCAAAGCAGCGTCGGTCGTGCTGCATGCTCCTGCCTCCCGTGGCCGGCTGTGCTGCCGCAGAGGCCTCACCGCCCCCTACTATTCCCACCGCTAGCCAGGCCCTGCGGCAACGGCAGCCTCACACTGCAGCCGAACCAGTGAACCCTCGTAGTCCTCTCCGCGCAGGCTTCCACTGCCGCGTTGTCCCCTTCCTAGGCCCCGCCGTCGTCCACCGCCGTGGTGCTCTCCGTGCGGCATGGTCAACGTGGTCAAGGAACGACTTCCATCGGAAGAGTACTATACGTGGAGAGGCTGACAGCTGGCTCCACGACCACAGCCCAGTTTTTTTGTGATTTGCCAAGTCGCTTTGTCAGGCCGGTTGGGCTGCAAATCTTTCAAGACGAGGAGAGCTTTCATTCGGCTGGCCGAGAAAATGGCCCATCAGTAATGAGAAATGGGTTGTACATTTTTAAACCACATCAAACCGGCAATTAGTTTCAAATATCTTTTTTTTTCATTTCAGGATTTTAAATTACATTAATTTTTATGCGTGAAGAATCTGTTGGATTTTATATTGATATACATTTATTTTTAAAATCAGTTTGAATGTGAGTCGAAATTTCGGGATTAAAAACAGTTCGGAGCGCACCGAAATATGCAAAATTTCGTATAATTTTTTAACTGTTGCCACAATATGGGCTGTAATGCTAACAAAAAGAATATGGGCTCCAAAAAAACCTTAAGAATTAGCAAATGGGCTGTAAATTATTAGAAATAATGGCAGATGGGTTGTATGCTGTTTTCCACAGATTTGAGGCTTTCCTAAAAAAAGGTTGACGCACAAGCACTGACTGTTGGATGTCCATCCAACGGCCGTCGTGCTTCTTCAATCTCTGCTCTTCCTGCTCCAGCCGCTCAAACAAGCGCCGGCGGGACTGCCTGGTCCCTCCTCCTCATGGTCGGCTGTGCTGCCGCGCAGGCCTCACTGCCCGACCGTACTCCCATCGCTGGCCTAGCCATCCCTCTACTCACCCACACCTGCTGTCATTCTCCGGCGAAGGCAGACGAACCAGTAAACCCTCATACAGTCGTACTCCCCTCCGCGTGGGAAACAAGTGCCGAGTCTTCCCTACCTCCATGGCGTCCCCTTCCTAGGCCTCGCCGTCGTCCACCGCCCTGGTGCTCTCGGCGCGGCGTGGTCAACGTGGTCAAGGAACGTCTTCCATCGGACGTGGACTGTACGTGGAGAGGCTGACAGCTGGGTCCACGGCCACAGCAAGGAAGTGCCTCCTTATTACGCGGAAAATAATGATTCCACCACCTGACAGCTGGGACTCACCGGACGAGCCACTGTATTTCGTGAAAAAAATGTTTCCCCCTGACTGCTGGGACCCACCAGCTACATCTTCGCACGCAAGGAAGTGCGTCCGGGCAAAAAAACGATTCGCCCCCTGACTGCTGGGACCGACCAACTACATCTTTGCAGACAAGGAAGTGCCTGACAGTCGGGACCCACCTGGTCGAAGCATACGTAGTGTTGTCATTCTGGTCGCGAACATGTACGTACATACTGGTCAATGTAGAGGCACGCACGTGTGGTAGTAGAGGCGCGCACGTGTCATAGTAGAGGCGCGCACATAGCATTCACACGTACGTACAGCGGCCAGGGTGCAAGAAAGAAAATACGGCCACGTATGTGTACATACGGGCGGGGTCTCGAACGCCTACCCGCACATACGTACGGCCAGGGCTCGTGTACATGGCTGGGTCGGAACGGAGAAACAGCGTCATCGTCATGTTCATGGGGAGGCAACGGAATGTGTCGTGTTCATGGGGAGGCAACGGAATGCGTCGTGTTCATGGGGAGGCAACGGAATGCATCGTGTTCATCGGGAGGGCTTGGACGGAACATGCGATGGAAACGAGGCCTGGCGTACCGCAGAACGGAGGAAACGGCCTTGTGTTTGACCGGTCATGTTCGAAACAGGATCCTGTTCATCGGGAGGGGTGTGGCGTACCGCAAAAGGAGGAAACGGACCTCCTACGGTCGAAACGGGGGTCCTGTTGATCGGGAGGGGTGTGGCCTACCACAAAACGGAGGAAACAGACCTCCTACGGTCGAAACGGGGGTCCTATTGATCGGGAGGGGTGTGGCGTACCGCAAAACGGAGGAAACGGACTTGTGTTGGAGCGCTACAGTCGAAACGGGGGTCCTGTTCATCGGGAGGGGTGTGGCGTACCGCAAAACGGGACTCCACGGGATACTGTTCATCTCCACCGTCGACCTCCTCCAGCCTCCACGGGCTCCTATTCATCCAGCCTCCACGGGCCCCTGTTCATCCAGCCTCCACCGTGCGCTACTCTACCGGCTACTGTTCAACCACCCCTCCACCGTCTACCGTTCATCCAGCCCTCCACACCACGGGGTCCTATTCAACCACCCCTCCACGGGCACTCCTCCACCATCTACTGTTCATCCAGCCCTCCACACCACGGGGTCCTGTTCAATGACCCCTCCACCGTCTACTGTTCATCCAGCCCTCCACACCACGGGGTCCTGTTCATCCACCCCTCCACGGGCACCCCTCCATCGTCTACTGTTCATCCAGCCCTCCACCACACCACGGGGTCCTGTTCATCCAGAGGCAATGCCACCACTCACTATTCATCCACCCCCCTCCCACAACGCTCATTGTTCATCCCATCGATCGGCTTCAGTTAGCAGCAGTAGCGAAGGAATCACTCGATCGGGTTCAGTTAACAGCCATCGATCGATCGCTCGGGTTCAGTAACGTGTAGCCTGTAGTGCAATCGCTCGAGTCCAGTTAGAGCCCAACGCCTCGCTCGGGTTCAGTTAGAGCCAATGCCTCGCACACACGTGCGTACGTGTACAAGAGAAACAGGCATCGCTCGGCCCCCGACCTCCCACCGTAACCGGGAACTCCCCGAAATTTTCCTCCCCCTCACTTCTACCACGATTTTTTCTGTCATGGATGGCCTAAAGAATGTCATGCAGCTGCGTCTCCAGCCCGCCCAGGACGAAAAGCCCATTTTCTGTCATGATTTTTTGTCATAGAAGTAGGAGCCCACCACATCTATGATGATACCAGGTTTTGTCACAATTATCGTCATAGAAGTGTCATATGTATGACAGAAAAAAATTTCGTTCATCCCAAAATGTCACGAATGTGTCTTTTTTTGTAGTGACCTCTGGAGAGGCTTTGTTTTATCTGAGTATGTATCCGGAGATTACAATATGTGTTTGAGAGAGAGTGGGGAGAGCGGGTCTCCATGCCTGAGCTATGTCCTGAGACCAATGGTTAGAAATAGAGAGAGGTGGAAGAAAAAGAAAAGAGCCTCTGGTCTAGTGGTGGGGGTGGCTTATATAGAGTGCGCCACCCCCTCATCTCCTATGTTACAAAGTGGGGCATGAATGCCATAAAGCCAGCCCACTATCAAGCCTTCACTATGAGAATGATGTCGACTGCTTTGCTGCCTGCTGGTCTTCGTATATCTGAGTGAGTCGTACGGTCGAGTGGTGAACTGTCATCCGAGTGGATGGTATGCTGCTTGGTTGAGTGGATAGTATGCTGCTTGTCCGAGTGGATAGTATGTCTCTATGAAATTTACCTGGACCCACATGTTGTGTGGACCCCATGCTTCATGATATTTCGACCCTTCGTGGGCCTACCTGTTATGTGTAGCCCCAACAGGGTGTGCATCCAACTCGCTTGCTCACGAAGACCTAGGGCATTTTGAGGAAGCCCGTCATTGGAATATACAAGCCAAGTTCTATAATGAAAAAATCCCAGTAGTATATGAAAGTGATATCATGGGAGACTCTCTATCATGAAGATCATGGTGCTACTTTGAAGCACAAGTGTGGTAAAATGATAGTAGCATTGTCCCTTCTCTATTTTTCTCTCATTTTTTGGGCCTTTTCTCTTTTTTTATGGCCTCCTTTTTTTAGTCCGGAGTCTCATTCCGACTTGTGGGGGAATCATAGTCTCCATCATCCTTTCCGCACTTGGGACAATGCTCTAAAAATGATGATCATCACACTTTTATTTACTTACAACTCAATACTTAGAACAAAATATGACTCTATGTGAATGCCTCCGGCGGTGTACCGGGATGTGCAATGATGCATGAGTTACATGTATGAAAGAATTATGAATGGTGGCTTTGCCACAAATACAACGTCAACTACATGATCATGCAAAGCAATATGACAATGATGGAGCGTGTCATAGTAAACGGAACGGTGGAAAGTTGCATGGCAATATATCTCGGAATGGCTATGGAAATGCTATGATAGGTAGGTACGGTGGCTGTTTTGAGGAAGGTATATGGTGGGTGTATGATACCGGCGAAAGGTGCGCGGTATTAGAGAGGCTAGCAATGGTGGAAGAGTGAGAGTGCGTATAATCCATGGACTCAACATTAGTCATAAAGAACTCACATACTTATTGCAAAAATCTATTAGTTATCGAAACAAAGTATTACGCGCTCCTAGGGGGATAGATTGGTAGGAAAAGACCACCGCTCGTCCCCGACCGCCACTCATAAGGAAGACAATCAATAAATAAATCATGCTCCGACTTCATCACATAACGGTTCACCATACGTGCGTGCTACGGGAATCACAAACTTCAACACAAGTATTTCTCAAATTCACAACTACTCAACTAGCATGACTCTAATATCACCATATCCATATCTCAAAACAATTATCAAGTATCAAACTTCTCTTAGTATTCAGCACACTCATAAGACTTTTTTCTACTAATCTTGAATGCCTAGCATATTAGGATTAATTTCCCAGTTTAAGTAAATTACCATGCTGTTTAAGAATCCCAAAATAATATAAGTGAAGCATGAGATAATAATAGTTTCTATAAAACAAATCCACCACCGTGCTCTAAAAGATATAAGTGAAGCACTAGAGCAAAAACTATATAACTCAAAAGATATAAGTGAAGCACATAGAATATTCTAATAATTTTCAAATCATGTGTGTTTCTCTCAAAAGGTGTGTACACCAAATATGATTGTGGCAAACTAACAAATAAAGACTCAAATAATACAAGACGCTCCAAGCAAAACACATATCATGTGGTGAATAAAAATATAGCTCCAAGTAAAGTTATCGATGGAAGTAGATGAAAGAGGGGATGCCTTCCGGGGCATCCCCAAACTTTGGCCTTTAGGTGTACTTAGATTATCTTGGGGTGCCATGGGCATCCCCAAGCTTAGGATCTTGCCACTCCTTGTTCCATAATCCATCAAATCTTTTACCCAAAACTTGAAAACTTCACAACACAAAACTCAATAGAAATCTCGTGAGCTCCGTTAGAGAAAGAAAACAAAACACCACTTAAAGGTACTGTAATGAATTCATTATTTATTTATTTTGGTGTTAAACCTAATGTATTCCAACTTATCCATGGTTTATAAACTATTTTACAAGCCATAGATTCATCAAAATAAGCAAACAACACACGAAAAACAGAATATGTCAAAAACAGAACAGTCTGTAGTAACCTGTAGCTATCACAAACTTATGGAACCCCAAAAATTATAAAATAAATTTATGGACGTGAGGCATTTATCTATTAATAATATTCAAAAAGAATTAACTAAATATAACTTTCCAAATAAAAATGGCAGCAATTCTCGTGAGCACTAAAGTTTCAGTTTTTTACAGCAAGATCAAAAAGACTTTCCCCAAGTCTTCCCAACGGTTCTACTTGGCACAAACACTAATTAAACACAAAAAACACAACCAAAACAGAGTCTATATAAATTATTTATTACTAAACAGGAAAAAAAGCAAGGAATAAAAATAAAATTGGGTTGCCTCCCAACAAGCGCTATCGTTTAACGCCCCTAGCTAGGCATAAAAGCGAAGATAGATCTAGGTATTGCCATCTTTAGTAGGCAATCCATAAGTGGCTCTCATAATAGATTCATATGGTAATTTAATTTACTTTCTAGGGAAGTGTTCCATACCTTTCCTTAGTGGAATTTGGAATCTAATATTCCCATCCTTCATATCAATAATTGCACCAATCGTTCTAAGGAAAGGTCTACCAAGAATAATAGGACATGAAGGATTGCAATCTATGTCAAGAACAATACAATCTACGGGTACATAATTCCTATTTGAAACAATAAGAACATCATTAATTCTTCCCATAGGTTTCTTAATAGTGGAATCCGCAAGGTGCAAGTTTAAAGAGCAATCATCAAAATCATGGAAACCTGACAAATCACACAGTCTTTGGAATCGTGGAAACAATAGCACCCAAATCACACAAAGCATAGCATTCATGATCTTTAATTTTAATTTTAATAGTAGGTTCCCACTCATCATAAAGTTTTCTAGGGATAGAAACTTCCAACTCAAGTTTTTCTTCATAAGATTGCATCAAAGCATCAACGATATGTTTAGTAAAAGCTTTATTTTGACTATAAGCATGTGGAAAATTTAGCACAGATTGTAACAAGGAAATACAATCTATCAAAGAGCAATTATCATAATTAAATTCCTTGAAATCCAAAATAGTGGGTTCATTGATATTTAAAGTTTTGACCTCTTCAATCCCACTTTTAACAATTTTACCATCAAGATCTAAAGTGTCCGAATTTTTGGAACGCCTTCTAGGTAAAGGTGGATCATATTCAGTACCATCATTATCAAGATTCATATTGCAAAACAAAGATTTAATAGGGGACACATCAATAACTTCTAGATCTTCATCTTTATTTTCATGGAAACTAGAAGAACACGCTTTCACAAAACAATCTTTCTTAGCACGCATCCTAGCGGTTCTTTCTTTGCACTCATCAACGGAAATTCTCATGGCTTTGAGAGACTCATTTATATCATGATTAGGTGGAATAGATCTAAGTTTAAAAGAATCAACATCAAGAGAAATTCTATCAACGTTCCTAGCCAATTCATCGACTATAAGCAATTTTTTTCAAGCAAAGCATTGAAATTCTTTTGCGAATTCATAAACTCCTTAACACACGTCTCAAATTCAGAGGGCATCTTATTAAAATTTCCATAAGAATTGTTGTAGGAATTACCATCATTATTATAGGAATTACTAGGATACGGCCTAGGATTAAAATTACCTCTATACGCGCTGTTACCAAAATTATTCCTACCAACAAAATTCACATCCATAGATTCATTATTATTCTCAATCAATGTAGACAAAGGCATATCATTAGGATCATAAGAAACACTTTTATTAGCAAATAATTTCATAAGTTCATCCATCTTTCCACTCAAAACATTAATTTCTTCTATCGCATGCACTTTCTTATTAGTAGATCTTTCAGTGTGCCATTGAGAATAATTAACCATAATATTATCTAGGAGTTTAGTAGCTTCTCCTAAAGTGATTTCCATAAAAGTGCCTCCTGCGGCCGAATCTAAAAGATTTCTAGAAGAAAAATTCAATCCGGCATAACAAATTTGTATAATCATCCACAAATTCAAACCATGTGTAGGGCAATTACGTATCATTAATTTCATCCTCTCCCAAGCTTGTGCAAAATGTTCATGATCAAGTTGCTTAAAATTCATAATATCGTTTCTAAGAGAGATGAACTTAGCGGGAGGAAAATACTTAGAGATAAAAGCATCTTTGCACTTATTCCATGAATCAATACTATTTTTAGGCAAAGACGAAAACCAAGCTTTAGCACGATCTCTAAGCGAAAAAGGTAATAGAGTCAATTTAACAATATGATTGTCCACATCTTTCTTATTTTGCATATCACACAAATCAACAAAGTTCTTTAGATGGGTAGTGGCATCTTCACTAGGAAAGCCGGAAAATGGATCTTTCATGACAAGATTCAGCAAAGCAACATTAATTTCACAAGATTCAGCATCGGTAAGAGGAGAAATCGGAGTGGTAATAAAATCATTGTTGTTGGTATTAGTAAAGTCACACAATTTGGTATTATCATGAGCCATCATGACAGGCAAGCAATCCAACACACAAGCAAACAAGAAACGGGCAAAAAGAGGCAAATAGGGAAAGAGAAGGAGGACGGAGAGAGAGGGCAAATAAAACAGCAAGGGTGAAGTGGGGAAGAGGAAAACGAGAGGAAAATGGCAAATAATGTAATGCGGGAAATAAGGGTTTGTGATGGGTACTTGGTATGTTGACTTTTGCGTAGACTCCCCGGCAACGGCGCAGAAATCCTTCTTGCTACCTCTTGAGCACTGTGTTGGTTTTCCCTTGAAGAGGAAAGGGTGATGCGGCAAAGTAGCATAAGTATTTCCCTCAATTTTTGAGAACCCAAGTATCAATCCAGTAGGAGGCGACGCACGAGTCCCTCGCACCTACACAAACAAATAAATGCTCGCAACCAACGCAATAAAGGGGTTGTCAATCCCTTCACGGCCACTTACGAAAGTGAGATCTGATAAATATGATAAGATAATATTTTTGGTATTTCTATGATAAAAATGCAAAGTAAATAAAGCAAAATAAAAACGGAGCAAGAAATATCTTGTTGATGGGAGATTAATATGATGGAAAATAGACCCGGGGGCCATAGGTTTCACTAGTGGCTTCTCTCGAGAGCATAAGTATTACGGTGGGTAAACAAATTACTGTTGAGCAATTGACAAAATTGAGCATAGTTATGAGAATATCTAGGTATGATCATGTATATAGGCATCACGTCCGAGACAAGTAGACCGACTCCTGCCTGCATCTACTACTATTACTCCACACATCGACTGCTATCCAGCATGCATCTAGAGTATTAAGTTCAAAAGAACAGAGTAATGCTTTAAGCAAGATGACATGATGTAGAGGGATAAACTCATGCAATATGATATAAACCCCATATTGTTATCCTCGATGTCAACAATACAATATGTGCCTTGCTGCCCCTATTGTCACTGGGAAAGGACACCGCAAGATTGAACCCAAAGCTAAGCACTTCTCCCATTGCAAGAAAGATCAATCTAGTAGGCAAAACCAAACTGATAATTTGAAGAGACTTGCAAAGATAACCAATCATACATAAAAGAATTCAGAGAAGATTCAAATTGTTCATAGATAAACTTGATCATAAACCACAATTCATCGGTCTCAACAAACACACCGCAAAAGAAGATTACATCGAATAGATCTCCACAAGAGAGGGGGAGAACATTGTATTGAGATCCAAAAAGAGAGAAGAAGTCATCTAGCTAATAACTATGGACCCGAAGGTATGAGGTAAACTACTCACACATCATCGGAGAGGCTATGGTGTTGATGTAGAAGCCCTCCGTGATCGATGCCCCGTCCAGCGAAGCTCCGGAAAAGGCCCCAAGATGGGATGGGTACAGAAGGTTGCGGCAGTGGAATTAGGGTTTTGGCTTCGTATCTGGTAGTTTGGGGGTACGTAGGTATATATATGAGGAAGAAGTACGTCGGTGGAGCAACGTGGGCCCCATGAGGGTGGAGGGTGCGCCTGGGGGGGGGGTAGGCGCGTCCCCTACCTCGTGCCTTCCTGGTTGCTTACTTGACGTAGGGTCCAAGTCCTCTGGATCACGTTCGTTCCAAAAATCATGTTCCCAAAGGTTTCATTCCGTTTGAACTCCGTTTGATATTCTTTTTCTACGAAACTCTAAAATAGGCAAAAAAAACAACAATTCTGGGCTGGGCCTCCGGTTAATAGGTTAGTCCCAAAAATAATATAAAAGTGTATAATAAATCCCAATAATGTCCAAAACAGAATATAATATAGCATGGAACAATAAAAAATTATAGATACGTTGGAGACGTATCAGATCTCTTATATGCATGATTGCTTATAGCCTCGTATTTCTTCTCCGATATTTGGGTTTTCTTTGGCCAACTTGATCTATTTATCTTGCAATGGGAAGAGGTGCTTTGTAGTGGGTTCGATCTTATGGTGCTTGATCCCAGTGACAGAAAGGGAAACGACACGTATGTATCGTTGCTACTAAGGATAAAATGATGGGGTCTATCTCTACATAGATTGTTAGAGTAATGGCCACGTGAAGCCTTACCCAGGTCCCTGAGCATTTCAAGACATTGGGGCCGGTGCGCCCCACAAGCGTCAAGGATAAAGCGCCGCCTTCTGGCAGCCGGTTGTCTCAAGCAACCATCTGTTAGAGGACGACAAAGCACCGAAAGACGGCTCCAAGATGGGCCAACTCCCAGTAGGCGGCCTCCAGAGAGGCCGGTTCCTGGCAGGCGGCCCACGGCACCCTCAAAGTCTGCACCCCCATAAAGAAGACAAGACATGATGTGGCTACTGTATAGCCCATCACCCCCGCATCCAGGGCGGAGCGCGGCCATAATGTCCCATACCGGCCGAGATCTCCGGACGGCGCGACACTGTTGCCATCTCACCCTTGAAATCACCCCTGTCAGGCGGACCCTTGTTCCCACGACGGCCTTTCGGTACGACCTGCAAGCGGCGGGCCCTACCAGACAACGAGAACCCAGAGAGTGGAAGCACCTGACCAGTCGGACCCGAGGGAGGCCGGCCTCCAGCAGGAGGCCCACTTTTCCCTCGGAGTCCGCGCGCCATCAATAGAGGAGATGCGGTGTGGCTACAGTGATCTCCCACCAGACAGCGGGACTGTAGCCCCGCCCCCGATCAAGCATGCGTCATTAGCATTACGGCTACAGTAACAAGCAGCCAGCCAGACCCACAAGCGGCGGAGGTGGCCTGTCGGTTCCGTACCAGACCAGCCGGCAGGGCCCACAAGGCGGCGGGCCCCAGCGGCTGGCGGAGGAGCCGGTGATAGAAGACACTGACAGCTGATACGTCTCCAATGTATCTATAATTTTTGATTGCTCCATGCTATATTATCTACTGTTTTGGACTATATTGGGATTTATTTTCCACTTTTATATTATTTTTGGGACTAACCTATTAACTGGAGGCCCAGCCCAGAATTGCTGTTTTTTTGCCTATTTCAGTGTTTGAAGAAACGGAATATCAAACGGAGTTCAAACAGAATAAACCTTTCTAGAACGTGATTTTCTTCCTGAATATGACCCAGGAGACTTGGCCTACGCCAAGGAAGCTTCGAGGTGGGCACGAGGTAGGGGTCGCGCCCTATACCCCCAGGCGCACCCCCCACCCTCGTGGGCCCACCGAAGCTCCACCGACGTACTTCTTCCTCCTATATATGCCTATGTACCCCCAAACGAATGGGGATGGAGCCAAAAACCTAATTCCACCGCCGCAACTTACTGTATCCATGAGATCCCATCTTGGGGCCTGTTCCGGAGCTCCGCCGGAGAGGGCCGTCATCACGGAGGGCTTCTACATCATCATAGCCTCTCCGATGAAGTGTGAGTAGTTTACCTCAGACCTTCGGGTCCATAGTTATTAGATAGATGGCTTATTCTCTCTTTTTGGATCTCAATACAAAGTTCTCCCCCTCTCTTGTGGAGATCTATTCGATGTAATCTTTTTCTTTTTGCGGCGTGTTTGTTGAGACTGATGAATTGTGGGTTTATGATCAAGTCTATCTATGAATAATATTTGAATCGTCTCTGAATTCTTTTATGTATGATTGGTTATCTTTGCAAGTCTCTTCGAATTATCAGTTTGGTTTGGCCTACTAGATTGGTTTTTCTTGCCATGGGAGAAGTGCTTAGTTTTGGGTTCGATCTTGCGATGTCCTTTCCCAGTGACAGAAGGGGCAGCAAGGCATGTATTGCATCGTTGCCATCGAGGATAACAAGATGGGGTTTATTTCATATTGCATGAATTTATCTCTCTACATCATGTCATCTTGCTTAGGGCGTTACTCTATTTTTAACTTAATACTCTAGATGCATGCTAGATAGCGGTCGATGAGTGGAGTAATAGTAGTAGATGCAGAATCGTTTCGGTCTACTTGTCACGGACATGATGCCTATATACATGATCATGCCTAGATATTCTCATAACTATGCTCAATTCTGTCAATTGCTCAACAGTAATTTGTTCACCCACCATAGAATACTTATGCTCTTGAGAGAAGCCACTATTGAAACCTATGGCCCCCGGGTCTATTCTCATCATATCAATCTCCATCACTTTAATCTTGCTTTGCTTTTTTACTTTGCCGTTTACTTTTCACTTTGCATCTCTATACCAAAAATACCAAAAATATTATATCTGTTAATTCTCACTCTCGTAAGTGACCGTGAAGGGATTGACAACCCCTAATCGCGTTGGTTGCGAGTAGCTATCGTTTTGTGCAGGTACAAGGGACTTGAGCGTGGCCACCTACTGGATTGATACCTTGGTTCTCAAAAACTTAGGGAAATACTTACGCTACTCTGCTGCATCATCCTTTCCTCTTCGGGGAAATCCAACGCAAGATCAAGAGGTAGAAAGAAGAATTTCTGGCACCGTTGCCGGGGAGTCTACGCAAAAAGTCAACATACCAAGTACCCATCAAAATCCCTATCTCTCGCATTACATTATTTTCCATTTGCCTCTCGTTTTCCTCTCCCCCAATTCACCCTTGCCGTTTTATTCACCCTCTCTTTCCCAATCTCCTTCTCCTTCTCCTTTCTCCGTTTGCCTTTTTCTCGCTTGCCTTTTTGTTTGCCCATGTGTTGGATTGCTTGTTTGTCGCGATGACTCAAGATACTACCAAATTGTGTGACTTCACCAATACTAATAATAATGATTTCCTTAGCACTCCGATTGCTCCTCTTGCCAATACTGAATCTTGTGAAATCAATACCGCTTTCTTGAACCTTGTTATGAAAGATCAATTCGCCAGCCTTCCTAGTGAAGATGCCGCTACTCATCTGAATAGCTTCGTTGATTTATGTGATATGCAAAAGAAAAAAGATGTCGATAATGATGTCGTTAAATTCAAGCTATTTCCTTTTTCGCTTAGAGATCATGCTAAAGCTTGGTTTTCGTCTTTGCCTAAAAATAGTATTGATTCTTGGAACAAGTGCAAAGATGCTTTTATCTCTAAGTATTTTCCTCCCGCTAAGATCATCTCTCTTAGAAACAATATTATGAACTTTAAGCAACTTGATCATGAACATGTTGCACAAGCTTGGGAGAGAATGAAATTAATGATATGTAATTGCCCTACTCATGGTTTGAATTTGTGGATGATTATACAAAAATTTTATGCCGGATTGAATTTTGATTCTAGAAATCTTTTAGATTCGGCCGCGGGAGGCACTTTTATGGAAATCACTTTAGGAGATGCTACTAAACTCCTAGATAATATTATGGTTAATTATTCTCAATGGCATACTGAAAGATCTTCTAATAAAAAAGTGCATGCGATAGAAGAAATCAATGTTTTGAGTGGAAAGATGGATGAACTTATGAAATTATTTGCTACTAAGAGTGTTTCTTCTGATCCTAATGATATGCCTTTGTCTACTTTGATTGAGAATAACAATGAATCTATGGATGTGAATTTTGTTGGTAGGAATAATTTTGGTAAGAACGCGTACATAGGGAATTTTAATCCTAGGCCATATCCTAGTAATCCTTCTAATAATTATGGAAACTCCTACAACAAATCTTATGGAAATTATAATAAGATGCCCTCTGAATTTGAGAATAGTGTTAAAGAGTTTATGAATTCACAAAAGAATTTTAATGCTTTGCTTGAAGAGAAATTACTTAAAGTTGATGATTTGGCAAGGAACGTTGAAAGAATTTCTCTTGAGGTTGATTCTTTAAAGCTTAGATCTATTCCTCCTAAGCATGATATCAATGAGTCTCTCAAAGCCATGAGAATTTCCATTGAGGAGTGGAAGGAAAGAACCGCTAGGATGCGTGCTTCCAAATATGCCTTTATTAAAGCATGTTCTTCCAATTCCTATGAAAATCAAGATGAAGATCTAAAGGTTATTGATGTGTATTCTATCAAATCTTTGTTTTGCAATTTGAATCTTGATAAAACTGAATATGATCTCCCTTTACCTAGAAGGCGTTCTAAAAATTCGGAGTATTTAGATCTTTATGATGAAATTGATGAAAGTGGGATTGAAAGAAATAAAAATCTAGATGTTGCTAAACCCACTATATTGGATTTCAAGGAATTGAATTATGAAAGTTGCTCTTTAATTGATTGTATTTCATTGTTGCAATCCGTGCTAAATTCTCCACATGCTTATAGTCAAAAGAAAGCCTTCACCGAACATATTGTTGATGCCTTGATGCAATCTTATGAAGAAAAACTTGAGTTGAAAGTTTCTATCCCTAGAAAACTCTATGATGAGTGGGAACCAACTATTAAAATTAAAATTAAAGATCATGAGTTTTATGCTTTGTGTGATTTGGGTGCTAGTGTCTCCACTATCCCCAAAACTTTGTGTGATTTGCTAGATTTCAGCGATTTTGATGATTGCTCTCTAAACTTGCATCTTGCGGATTCTACTATTAAGAAACCTATGGGAAGGATTAATGATGTTCTTATTGTTGAAAATAGGAATTATGTGCCCGTAGATTTCATTGTTCTTGATATAGATTGCAATCCTTCTTGCCCTATTATTCTTGGTAGACCTTTCCTTAGAACGGTTGGTGCGATTATTGATATAAAGGAAGGGAATATTAGATTTCAATTTCCAGTAAAAAAGGGCATGGAACACTTTCCAAGAAAGAAAATAAAATTGCCATATGAAACTATCATGAGATCCACTTATGGATTGCCTACCAAAGATGGCAATACCTAGATCTATCCTTGCTTTTATGCCTAGCTAGGGACGTTAAACGATAGCGCTTGTTGGAGGCAACCCAATTTTATTTTTATTCCTTGCTTTTTGCTCCTGTTTAGTAATAAATAAATTATTTAGCCTCTTTTTTGGTTGTGTTTTTTGTGTTTAATTAGTGTTTGTGCCAAGTAGAACCGTTGGGAAGACTTGGGGAAAGTCTTGTTGAACTTGCTGCAAAAAACAGAAACTTTAGCGCTCACGAGAACTGCTGTAATTTTTATTTGGGGAGTGACATTTAGTTAATTATTTTTGCAGATGATTAATAGATAAATTCCTCACGTCCAGCAATTTATTTTAGAATTTTTGGGGTTCCAGAAGTTTGCGTTAGTTACAGATTACTACAGACTGTTCTGTTTTTTACAGATTCTGTTTTTCGTGTGTTGTTTGCTTATTTTGATGAATCTATGGTTAGTAAAATAGTTTATAATCCATAGAGAAGTTGGAATACAGTAGGTTTAACACCAACATAAATAAAGAATGAGTTCATTACAGTACCTTGAAGTGGTCATTTGTTTTCTTTCTCTAACGGAGCTCACGAGATTTCTATTGAGTTTTGTGTTGTGAAGTTTTCAAGTTTTGGGTGAATTCTTTTGATGGATTATGGAACAAGGAGTGGCAAGAGCCTAAGCTTGGGGATGCCCATGGCACCCCCAAGATAATCCAAGGACACCCAAAAGTCAAAGCTTGGGGATGCCCCGGAAGGCATCCCCTCTTTCGTCCACTTCCATTGGTAATTTACTTGGAGCTATATTTTTATTCACCAACATGATATGTGTTTTGCTTGGAGCGTCTTGTATTATTTGTGTCTTAGATTGTTAGTGTTCCACAATCATCCTTGCTGTACACACCTTTTGAGGGAGCCATTCATGAATTAGAATTTGATATAATACTCTATGTGCTTCACTTATATCTTTTTGAGCTAAGTAGTTTTGCTCTATGTGCTTCACTTATATCTTTTGAACGCTATAATTTTGCTCTATGTGCTTCACTTAGATATTTTAGAGAACGGTTGTGGATTTGTTTTAAAGAAGCTATTGATCTCTCATGCTTCACTTAAATTATTTTGAGAGTCTCTTAATAGCATGGTAATTTGCTTAATAATAACATGCTTGGTATTCAAGATTTGTGAAACTTTCTTTTGAGTGTGTTGAATACTAAGAAAAGATTGAAGCATGATAATTGTTTTGAGATATGGAGGTGATAATATTAGAGTCATGCTAGTTGAGTAGTAGTGAATTTAAAGAATACTTGTGTTAAAGTTTGTGATTCCCGTAGCATGCGCGTATAGTGAACCGTTATGTGATGAAGTCGGAGCATGATTTATTTATTGATTGTCTTCCTTATGAGTGGCGGTCGGGGATGAGCGATGGTCTTTTCCTACCAATCTATCCCCCTAGGAGCATGCGCGTAATACTTTGCTTTGATAACTTCTAGATTTTTGCAATAAGTATATGAGTTTTTATGACTAATGTTGAGTCCATGGATTATATGCACTTTTTCCTATCCTTCCACCATTGCTAGCTTCTCTAATACCGCACACTTTTCGCCGGTATCATACACCCACCATATACCTCCTCAAAACAGCCACCATACCTACCTATCATGGCATTTCCATAGCCATTCCGAGATATATTGCCATGCAACTTTCCACCGTTCCGTTTATGGCACGCTCCATCATTATCGAATTGCTAGCATGATCATGTAGTTGACATCGTATTTGTGGGAAAGCCACCGTTCATAATTCTTTCATACATGTCACTCTTGATTCATTGCATATCCCGGTACACCGCCGGAGTCATACATATAGAGTCATATTTTGTTCTAAGTATCGAGTTGTAATTGTTGAGTTGTAAGAAAAATAAAAGTGTGATGATCATCATTTTTAGAGCATTGTCCCAAGTGAGGAAAGAATGATGGAGACTATGATTCCCCCACAAGTCAGGATGAGACTCCGGACGAAAGAATAAAAAAAGAAAATAAAAGAGGCCATAAAAAAGAAAAGGCCCAAATAAAAAAATGAGAGAAAAAGAGAGAAGGGACAATGTTACTATCATTTTACCACACTTGTGCTTTAAAGTAGCACCATGATCTTCATGATAGAGAGTCTCTCGTTATGTCACTTTCATATACTAGTGGGAATTTTTCATTATAGAACTTGGCTTGTATATTCCAATGATGGGCTTCCTCAAAATGCCCTAGGTCTTCGTGAGCAAGAGAGTTGGATGCACACCCACTTAGTTTCTTTTGATGAGCTTTCATATACTTATAGCTCTAGTGCATCTGTTGCATGGCAATCCCTACTCACTCACATTGATATCTATTGATGGGCATCTCCATAGCCCGTTGATACGCCTAGTTGATGTGAGACTATCCTCCCCTCTTTTTGTCTTCTCCACAACCACCATTCTATCCCATATATAGTGCTATATCCATGGCTCATGCTCATGTATTGCGTGAAGATTGAAAAAGTTTTGAAAAACTTAGAGTATGAAACAATTGCTTGGCTTGTCATAGGGGTTGTGCATGATTTAAATACTTTGTGTGGTGAAGATAGAGCATAGCCAGACTATATAATTTTGTAGGGATAACTTTCTTTGGCCATGTTATTTTCAGAAGACATAATTGCTTTGTTAGTATGCTTGAAGTATTATTATTTTTATGTCAATATGAACTTTTGTCTTGAAGCTTTCGAATCTGAATATTCATATCGCAATTAAGAAGATTTGCATTGAAGTTATGCCAAGTAGCACTCTGCATCAAAAATTCTCTTTTTATCATTTACCTACTCGAGGACGAGCAGGAATTAAGCTTGGGGATGCCTGATACGTCTCCAACGTATCTATAATTTTTGATTGCTCCATGCTATATTATCTACTATTTTGGACTATATTGGGCTTTATTTTCCACTTTTATATTATTTTTGGGACTAACCTATTAACCAGAGGCCCAGCCCAGAATTGCTGTTTTTTTGCCTATTTCAGTGTTTCGAAGAAACGGAATATCAAACGGAGTCCAAACGGAATAAAACTTTCTGGAACGTGATTTTCTTCCCGAATATGACCCAGGAGACTTGGACCCTACGACAAGGAAGCTTCGAGGTGGGCACGAGGTAGGGGGCGCGCCCTATACCCCCAGGCGCGCCCCCACCCTCGTGGGCCTACCGAAGCTCCACCGACGTACTTCTTCCTCCTATATATACCTACGTACCCCCAAACGAACAGGGACAGAGCCAAAAACCTAATTCCACTGCCGCAACTTTCTGTATCCACGAGATCCCATCTTGGGGCCTGTTCCGGAGCTCCGCCGGAGAGGGCCGTCATCACGGAGGGCTTCTACATCATCATAGCCTCTCCGATGAAGTGTGAGTAGTTTACCTCAGACCTTCGGGTCCATAGTTATTAGCTAGATGGCTTATTCTCTCTTTTTGGATCTCAATACAAAGTTCTCCCCCTCTCTTGTGGAGATCTATTTGATGTAATCTTCTTCTTTTTGCGGCGTGTTTGTTGAGACCGATGAATTGTGGGTTTATGATCAAGTCTATCTATGAATAATATTTGAATCTTCTCTGAATTCTTTTATGTATGATTGGTTATCTTTGCAAGTCTCTTCGAATTATCAGTTTGGTTTGGCCTACCAGATTGGTTTTTCTTGCCATGGGAGAAGTGCTTAGCTTTGGGTTCGATCTTGCGATGTCCTTTCCCAGTGACAAAAGGGGCAGCAAGGCACGTATTGCATCGTTGCCATCGAGGATAACAAGATGGGGTTTATTTCATATTGCATGAATTTATCTCTCTACATTATGTCATCTTGCTTAGGGCATTACTCTGTTTTTAACTTAATACTCTAGATGCATGCTGGATAGCGGTCGATGAGTGGAGTAATAGTAGTAGATGCAGAATCGTTTCGGTCTACTTGTCATGGACGTGATGCCTATATACATGATCATGCCTAGATATTCTCATAACTATGCTAAATTCTATCAATTGCTCAACAGTAATTTGTTCACACACCATAGAATACTTATGCTCTTGAGAGAAGCCACTAGTGAAACCTATGGCCCCCGGGTCTATTCTCATCATATCAATCTCCATCACTTTAATCTTGCTTTGCTTTTTTACTTTGGCTTTTACTTTTCACTTTGCATCTCTATACCAAAAATACCAAAAATATTATATCTATTAGATCTCACTCTCGTAAGTGGATTGATACCTTGGTTCTCAAAAACTGAGGGAAATACTTATGCTACTCTGCTGCATCATCCTTTCCTCTTCGGGGAAATCCAACGCAAGCTCAAGAGGTTGCAACAGCCGGGTCCTACACCCGGCAAGATTACCATTGTACCCCTGGGGGGTAGGCCTATATAAACCCCCCAAGGCACCCATGCAAAGGGTTCCCAACCTGTTAGACCTAGACACCCATAGAGGGGGAGGAGAGCCAGCCCTGCTTTCTTCTACCTCTAGCATACAGCTCAAGGAGCACCATTGTACTTGCTAGCGCCTTAGTGATCATGCGGAGACCCCACAGAGCAGGACTAGGGGTGTTATATCCTAGGAGAGCCCCGAACCTGGGTAAGATTCGTCGGCATGCATGTCTTCGCCTCATCCCTTTTCCTGGCACCGGCGACGTCCTACTAGCCCCCATCATGATTAGCCATCCTTTGGGATATGTCGCACCAAACCCCCAACATTTGGCGCCCACCGTGGGGCTAGGTGCACCGTCGTCCGGAGATTTGTTCTGGACGGGAACCCTCTTCCTCCCTGCTGAGCGCAGCCAGCCAGGCACGCCGGATGGCGGTTGCGCCGACGCATTGCATGGCGCGGAGGTTGCCTGCGCAGCGAGCTGCCTCTCCGACCTTGTTGGCGAGATCCGCCTCTCCGACGAGCCTGCATCTGACGTGGGCAGCAACGGCCCCGAGAGCCGCCTCATAAGCTTCCTTGACCAGCTCCACGTTGCTGACGAGCCGGCCGTCGACTTGGAGTCGGTTGGCTCCCCCGACCTGATGCTCGTCGACTCTGACACGGTGTCACTCGACGCGTTCCCTACCAACGTGGTGATCATTGATGATCCCCTCCCCCGCGCCGACAGCGGCAGCAGCACCGTCACAGAGGTGCTCATGATCAGCCACGATGGAGTTATCGGTGACGGTGCCCGAGATCCGCTACAGGCAACGCTGCAAGACCTGTCTGCACCCATCGCAGAAGACGCCGCCGACTAGACGCTGGAAGCCCGCCGCGTCGAGCTTGTCGAGAGCGCCAAGAAGCTAGCCAGCATGAGACGCCTTTTGGAGGCTTATCAGCGCGAGATGGACCGTGCCGTTGGCGGCACGCCGGCCCCTAGCGGGCCCAGCCGCATCGATACAGTCCGGCAGCACGGCGCGGCCATTGCCAGCATGTTTGGGGCTGATCGCCCCGTCTACGCCACGCCTATGGAGAATATAAGAGCTGCCCAAGCGGCAGCGGATGAGCCAGACAACCTTGAGGGCAACGAGCGTCGCCACATGACGGAGCGCGTCCAGCGACTCATCGATGCAGCTGCCGAGCAGCAAGAAGCCGTCTGCCGCGTCGGAGACCTCAACCGGCGAAACGATGACCCGCCTCCCTGCCAGGAGCATGGTGCGACGTCTCGAACGCCGACTGATGGCAACCACGGACGACGAGACAAGGAGTCAGCTGCCAGCCGCAGCCGGACGCACATCACCATCGAGCGCGACCAAGACGGCCGCCCTCGTGCGGTGGAACGACCAGGCGGCCACCAGCCTCCCCAATGCAGAGAAAAGCGCGTGTCTCCGCCGCTTGTCAATCATCCGAGTCTTGGAGGCCGTCTTGGCCCCCAAGAAGGAATAGGAGAGAATGATGCTCGCCACCAGATCGATCGTCTCAACCGATCCCTGGTGCTAGAAGAAGAAGATGCGTTGGGCCCGCCTTGCTTTGGCCCCTGCATCAGAGTTGAGCCCTTCGCCAAAGGGTTCACGCTCCCAAGAGATACACCCAAGTACACCTGATCCATGAAGCCGGAAGACTGGCTGGTCGACTACTCCACAAGCGTCAGCATTGCAAACGGCAACAAGAGTGTTGCCGTGAAGTAGGTTCCACTCATGCTCCAGGGCACCGCCCGGACATGGTTGAACAGCCTGAAGCCCCGCAGCATCAACAGCTGGATTGATTTCACTAAGGCCTTCGTCCGCAACTTCACCAGCACGTACAAGCGGCCGCCCAAGCCTCGTCAGTTCTCGTTGTGCGTCCAAGGCCCCAACGAATCGACTCGCGACTACCTCACGCATTAGGCCGAGCTGCGCAACTCTTGCGAGGGCGTGCACAAGGTGCAGGCCATCGAGTACTTCACGGCGGGTGCAGAGAAGGCACTTTGCTCAAACACCGGCTCCTCTGCGACGAGCCGACAACCCTCGACGAGCTGCTAATGATAGCGGACAAGTATGCCACGGCCGATTCCTCCATGAAGACGGAGATTCAGGTTGATGCATCTGGCAAGGTGTCTCCTCAGGCTCCTCGGACCCCGTCTGGCGATACCAGTCGGCGCCAGCAGCAAAGCGACAACAAGCGAAAAGCCCCAATGTCGGCTTCCACCAGCCGACAGGTGGCTGCAGTCGAAGACCGGCAGCCGGAAGGGCAGCCTCTTCCCAAGCGCTAGAAGGGCGGCAAGCCCAACTGGTTACCCGCCTTCTCCTATGAGCAGACTCTTGATGCTCCCTGCAAGTTCCACAATGGCGCGAAGCCATCCAACCACACCACCCGGAAGTGTCATTGGCTCACACGAATCTTCACAGGCAAAGGGCTACAACCACCGCCACCTGCTGGCCAGCTGCCTCCACCTCCTCAGCAGCCGACGGCCCATCCAGCAGTCGATGTCGTTCAAGATCAATTCCCTGAAGAACATGAAGCATATGTTGTTTTCACCAGTGCGGCCGATGACAGGCGCAGCCGGCACCGACAGTCTTGTGAGGTGAATGTCGTGGCCATTGAAGCTCCAGAGTTCATGCACTGGTCAGAGAGGCCAATCAGTTGGAGCCGGGCTGATCACCCAGAAGTAATGCCATCTCCGGGCTCTTACGCTTTGGTGTTGGAGGCCACCTTTGCCACAGAGAGGCGAGTTGCTCGTTTCTCCCAAATCTTGATAGATGGCAGCAGCAGCATCAACATCCTGTACCGTGATACTATGGAGAAGTTGAAGATCAAACCCAAGCATCTCCTGCCCAGCCGGACTGTCTTCCACGACATAGTTCCTGGCCTTTCCCACTCACCAATTAGCAAGATCCAGATAGATGTCCTCTTCAGGGATAAAGACCATTTCCGCCGAGAGCCCATCTGGTTTGAGGTGGTCGACCTGGAAAGCCTGTACCACGCACTGCTTGGCCGACCTGCTTTAGCCAAGTTCATGGCGGTGCCACATTATGCCTACCTCAAGATGAAGATGCTGAGTGCCAAGGGAGTCATTACCATCTCCAAAGATTATCATAAGTCGTCCAATTGTGCGGCCGCCAGCAGCCAGCTGGCCGAGTCCCTTGTGATCGCTGCCGAGAAGCAGCTCCTTGACCGGGTTGTGGCCATGGCCAACAAGCGGTCGGACATGTCTCATGATCCCAAGGAGGCGGAAGCTGAAGGATCCTTCAAGTCGGCCAAGGAGACAAAGAAGATACCATTGGACCCAGAGCACTCGGAGAGGTACACTGTCATAGGCGCAAACCTTGACAACAAATAGGGAAGCGAGCTCGTCGATTTCCTTCATGAGAATCGGGACATCTTCGCATGGTCTCCCAAAGACATGTCGGGTGTTCCCACGGATTTCGCCGAGCACACGCTACACGTCAGAGAAGATGCCAAGCCATTCAAGCAACCCCTTCGCCGGTTGTCAGAGGAAAAGAGAAGAATCGTTGGGGAAGAGATCACCGGTCTGTTGGCACACGGCTTCATCATGGAAGTTTTCTTCCCAGAATGGCTTGCCAACCCAGTCCTTGTACTGAAGAAGAATAACAAATGGCGCATGTGCATTGACTACAAAAGCCTCAACAAGGCCTGCCCAAAGGATCTGTTTGCTCTGCCGCGGATAGACCAAGTGATAGACTCCACAGCCGGATGCGAGCTGTTGAGTTTTTTGGATGCCTACTCAAGATGTCACTAGATCAAGTTGAACCCGACAGACCGTCTGAAGACCGCATTCATCACATCATTTGGAGCCTTCTGCTACCTGACTATGACATTCGGCCTAAGGAATGCCGGTGCCACTTTTCAGCGTTGCATGCAGAACTGCCTCCTCAAGATACTCGGCAGAAATGCCCACGTCTACATAGACGATATCATGGTGAAGACGGAGAAGCGCAACACACTCCTCAAAGATCTCAAGGAAACCTTTGAAAATCTGCGCTGATTTCAAATCAAGCTCAACCTGGAAAATTGCGTGTTTAGAGTACCAGCCGGCCAGCTCCTTGGCTTCCTGGTCTCAGAACGCGGAATTGAGTGCAACCCTGTGAAGATCAAGGCCATCGAGAGGATAGAGAAGCCCACCCGACTGCGAGACGTCCAGAAATTCACCGGCTGCTTGGCGTCCATCAGCTGGCTCATCAGTCGGCTGGGCGAGAAAGCTCTCCCCCTGTACTAGCTCATGAAGAATACCACTCATTTCGAGTGGAATGACCAGGCGGATGATGCTTTTCTCCAGCTGAAGAAGATGTTGACCATGTCGCCTGTCCTAGTGGCTCCGACTGCTAAAGAACCCATGCACCTTTACATCGCCGCCACCAGCCGGGTGGTCAGCATAGTCATAGTAATGGAGTGCAAGGAAGACGGCAAGGCATTACCAGTCCAGAGGCCGGTGTATTACCTAAGTGAAGTGTTGTCCGCCTCCAAGCAGAACTACCCCCCACTATCAAAAGATGCTTTTAGGAGCCATACTTTTAGGAGCACCCAATCACTGTTGTTTGCACTGCCCCACTCGCTGAGATCATTGGCAACAGAGATGCTTCTGGCTGAGTGGCCAAATGGGCCATCGAGTTGGCCCCCTACACCATCTACTACCAGCCTCGCACCGCCATCAAGTCCCAAGCACTGGCCGATTTCCTCATCGACTGGGCCGAGACCCAGTACCTGCCGCCAGCGTCAGACTCCACCCATTGGCGAATGCATTTTGATGGTTCAAAGATGCGCACTGGTTTGGGAGCCGGCATCATCCTCACCTCTCCCAAAGGCGACAAGCTCAAGTACATGTTGCAAATCCATTTTGCCGCCTCCAACAATGTGGCCGAGTATGAAGCACTAATACATGGCCTCCGGTTGGCCAAGGAAATCGGCATCCACCAGATCCTATGCTACAGCGACTCCGACTTGGTAGTCCAAGGATGCAAATATGGCAAGCTACCGGTTTTTTCGTCCAACAACTTAGTGGATACTTCGAGGGGTGTGAGTTCCTTCATGTGCCAAGAGCCGATAATGAGCAAGCAGATGCCTTGGCACGAATCGGCTCCACCCGGCAAGCAATACCAGCTGGTGTCTCCCTTCAGCACCTCCTCAAGCCATCGATCAAGCCCTCTCCAGAGTCCGAGTCCATCTTTATGGCGGCTCCTCCCGAGGACGACGAATCCAACTCTAGGGCCGCGGCAGCCGGCTCGGGGACCTCGGCAGTTGGCGTGGGTACTTTGACAGTCGCACCCGGCCTGGAAACTTCACAACCTAGCCCGGGGACTGCAACGGTCGGCCCGGCGACCTCACCAAGCGGCTCGGGGACTGCGGCAGTCACACCCGGACCGGGACTTCAGGACCCGACCCGGGGGCTGCGACAGTCAGCCCGGGGACTTCATCGACATAGCAAGCGACAGCCGACTCCAACCCGCCGCCTCCCAGCCCAACTGCCCTCGTGCAAGTTGCAGTTCTGGCAGTCGAAGAAATAGTAGCACCTTCATGGGCGCATCCCATCCTCAACTTTCTAGTGAACAAAGAGCTGGCAACTGATGAGATCTCAGCCTGACAGGTGCAACATAGGGCAGCAGCATACACCATTGTCAACAAAGAACTTGTGAGGCACAGTGTCACTGGTGTGTACCAGCACTGCGTGGAACTGGAGAAAGGCCAACCAATCCTCAAAGACATCCACCAAGGCGAGTGCGGCCACCATGCGGCTTCCAGATCACTCGTGGCCAAAGCTTTCCGCCACGGTTTCTTCTGGATGACTGCCTTGGAAGATGCCAAGGATCTAGTCAAGCATTACAAGGGGTGTCAGAAGTTCAGCTCGCAGCAACATCTGCCGGCTTTTGCATTCAAGACCATTCCCTTGGCACGGTGAAAGTGCAACTATCCCTAGGTGGTTTTGGTAATTCCTAACAACATATAGCTCATGGAGCTAACATTATTCCAGGATTAATATTTCAGGAAAAGCTTAATGAATGGCATGGCATGGATGAGGAAAGTGGACCCCTCAAAATACTAAGGACAAAAAGATTGGCTCAAGATCAAAGCTCAAGACTCTACATTTTATATTTTAGTGATCCAAGATCACATTGAGTCTATAGGAAAAGCCAATACTATCAAGGAGGGATGAGGTGTTGCTTGATGAGGTTCTTGCTTCATAGTGCTTAGTGATATGCTCCAAAACCCTCAACTACCTTCCCACATCCACATATGACCTAAACCAAAAGTCAAACTCGGCCCCACCGATTCTTTCTATCCGGCGCCACCGAGTTCAGATGTCATAGTCATTGCCACAAACCCTAGGCAAATCGGTCTCACCGATAGGGATCTCGGTCACACCGAGATGGGATTGTAATCTATCTGTTTCCCTTCGTAACGTTTCGGTCCTACCGAGATGAGCGATCAGTCCCACCAAGATTGCAATGTAAACTCTCTGTTTCCCTTTTGTAAAATTTCGGTCCCACCGAAATGAGCAAATTGGTCCCACCGAGTTTACCTGACCAACTCTCCGGTGAGCTTATTACCAAAATCGGTACCACCGAGTTTGTGTAATTGGTCACACCGAGATTACGTTATGCCCCAACCCTAACCATATCGGTCCTACCGAGTTGCATCTCAGTCCCACGAAAATCCTAACGGTCACTAGGTTTGCTAAATCAGTCTCATCGAGTTTCTCAATTCGGTCTCACCGAGATTGGTAAATTGTGTGTAACGGTTAGTTTTTGTGTGGAGGCTATATATACCCCTCCACCCACTCTTCATTCGTGGAGAGAGCCATCAGAACACACCTACACTTCCAATACACATTTTTTGAGAGAGAACCACCTACTCATGTGTTGAGGCCAAGATATTCCATTCCCATCATATGAATCTTGATCTCTAGCCTTCCCCAAGTTGATTTCCACTCAAATCCTCTTTCCACCAAATCCATATCCTGTGAGAGAGAGTTGAGTGTTGGGGAGACTATCATTTGAAGCACAAGAGCAAGGAGTTCATCATCAACACACCATTTGTTACTTCTTGGAGAGTGGTGTCTCCTAGATAGGCTAGGTGTCACTTGGGAGCCTCCGACAAGATTGTGGAGTTGAACCAAGGAGTTTGTAAGGGCAAGGAGATCGCCTACTTCGTGAAGATCTACCGCTAGTGAGGCAAGTCCTTCGTGGGCGATGGCCATGATGGGATAGACAAGGTTGCTTCTTCATGGAACCTTCATGGGTGGAGCCTCCGTGGACTCGCGCAACCGTTACCCTCCGTGGGTTGAAGTCTCCATCAACGTGGATGTACGGTAGCACTACCTATCGGAACCACGACAAAAATATCCGTGTCTCCAATTGCGTTTGAATTCTCCAAACCCTTCCCTTTACATTCTTGCAACTTGCATGCTTTACTTTCCGCTGGTCATAGACTCTTTGCATGCTTGCTTGAATTGTGTTAAAATTGCTTGACTTGTGCTAAGATAGCTAAAATCTTCCAAAGACTAAAATTGGGGAAAGGATAGATTTTTAATTGGTCAAGTAGTATAATCACCTCCTCTAGACATACTTTCGATCCTACAAGTGGTATCAGAGCTTTGGTATTCATTTGCTTTGATTTCCATAGCTTTTGGTGGTCATAGCCTTGGTTTCACAACCTAGGAGAGTATGGCATCTAGCGAGGGAAATTATCACCGTAGAGGTCCTTACTTTGATGGTACTAATTTTGCTAGTTTGAAGCATAAGATGAAAATGCATATTCTTGGACATAACCCCGCCGTTTGGGCTATTGTGTGTGTTGGCTTGCAAGGTGAATTCTTTGATGGGAGAGAACCGAATCGTGAAGCCACCGTGGAAGAGTTGAAAATGCTGCAATACAACGCTCAAGCTTGTGATATCCTCTTCAACGGATTGTTCCCCGAAGAATTCAACAAAATCAGCTGTCTTGAGAATGCAAAGGAAATTTAGGATACTTTGATTGACATGCATGAAGGTACCGACTCTGTCAAGGAATCCAAGTTGGATGTGCTTCAAAGTCAACTTGACAAGTTCAAAATGAAGGATGGTGAAGGTGTCGCTGAAATGTACTCTAGGCTTGCTCTTATCACAAATGAGATTGCCGGCTTAGGAAGCGAAGAGATGACCGATAGATTCATCATCAAGAAGATCCTAAGAGCCTTGGATGGAAAATATGATACCGTGTGCACATTGATTCAAATGATGCCCAATTACAAAGATCTCAAGCCAACGGAAGTCATTGGAAGAATTGTTGCTCATGAGATGTCACTCAAGGATAAGGATGAACTTCACAACAAATCAAGTGGTTCTTACAAAGCCTCATGCGAAGCCCCACATCATCAAGTGAGAAACAAACCTTCAATGAAGAATTGAGCTTAATGGTGAAGAACTTCAACAAATTCTACAAGAGTAGAAGCAAAGAGAGAAGCTCCAGGTCAAGGTCCTACAATGACAAAAGATCTTCTAGTCAAGAGCGAAGCTGCTACAATTGTGGAAGGCCCGGACACTATTCCAATGAGTGTACGACACCCCACAAAAGAAGAGAAGATTCTCCAAAAAGAAGTAGAAGAGAAGAATCACCACCTAGAGAAAGAAGGAGTAGAGATGATCGTTATGAACGAAGACCCTCATGGAGAAGCAAGGATTCAGAAAGAAAGGACAAGTCATCAAGGAGCTACACAAAACGAAGACATCAAGCTCATGTTGGTGAATGGCTATCTGGCTCCGACTCTGACAATCACTCCGAGAGAAGCTATCACTCCGACTCCGAATATACTCAAGATGAAGGTGTTGCCGGTCTAGCACTTGTGTCAACCAACTCCTACGACATATTTGATTCACCAAATGAACGAATTGGAAGATGCTTCATGGCCAAAGGTCCAAAGGTATCACACCCCGAGTATGTTGATTTCCATAGTGATGCAGATGACTTGTTAGGTGATGATGATTTACTTGTTGACAACTCTAGTGATGAATACTATGATGAAACGTCAATTAATCATGCTAATCAAGATGAAACGAATGAAAATGATAAGGAGAATATTGAGTCTCTAACTAAAGAACTAAACACTCTTAAGTTAGCTCATGAAACTATCTTAGGAGATCATCGAGAACTTTTAAGGACTCGTGAGAAATTGCGTTTTGAAAAGCTCAACCTTGAGCAAGAGCATGAGTTCTTGAAGGCAATCAATGATGATCTTCGCAAGAAAAGTTCTTCTTACATTGCCAAGCGTTTACTCTTATCCACTTACATGCCTCAAGTCAAGTCTAGTAACAAGAACAAGAAAGATTCTTCCTCTAGTAGTAACAATAATCATGATAAATCAAATGTTGTTGCTTCTAGTAGTTCTCTTGATTCCACTAATGATTCTCTTAGCCAAGTTACACTTGAGCAAGAAAATAGCTTATTGAAGGGAATTATAGATAAAGGTGTTTACAAGAGCCTTGCTGGGAGTAAGCAATTCGAGGAAATTGTACGCAAGCAAGGAAGGCATCGGAAGAATCAAGGTGTTGGTTTTGAATGAAAGTTCAATGCCAATGGAGTTGAGTGGGAAGAAGATCAATACCCCAAGACGAAGTTTGTTCCTCAACAAGAGAAGTATGATCCTACTTCTTTCAAAGGGACACAAGCTCAAGATGATCTTCCACCACAAGACCACAAGCAAAAAGGCAAGGACAAGCTTCAATAGGAAATTGATGCATTTGAAGAAGCTCCTAAGGCCTTGGTCAAGTGGGTTCCCAAGAATACATCAAGTTCCACTTCATCAAGTACAACTACAACTCCGAGGATTCCCATCAAGATGGTGTGGATCCGGAAGAAGAAGAACTAGAGAGTTCTTGAGGGTGACTCCGCCAACATACTTCACTCTTATCATTTTGGCAAGAAGAGTGCAATCAACTTCCACATCTTTCACTAGTTCAAGGAGTCACAAACCCTCTTGTTGGTAAGACAAGGGACAAGGTAACCTAAAGCTTTCATAGACATCATCTTGTGTGTGCATCACTCTATGCCTATGGATATCCTTGTTTGTTCCTTGTGGGACTAACCCGTGTAGGTATTGAAAGTGCAACTCACTCCAAAGGATAGCTCCAATGATCTACATCAACATTGAGCGTCCACATCTTCAACATCTACATGAAGTCATCACCGACAAAACCCAAGCTTAGGTCATCCCTCTTAAGGGGGGATCTCACATCTAGGGGGAGCTTTACTCTAAGAATTGAGCTAAAGCAACTCTAATTGTGTGAAAACAACAACGCTTTATGTAAAAGTGGTAACCCCACTTGTGCTTAAACGATGAGTATGACCTATGATCAAATGTTCTCATTTGACTCCTAAGTCAATATACTCATATATAGATGACCTAGTCATCGCCAATTTCTTGATAGATGCTAGAATTGGTTGTGCATGCTTTGCCACATATTTCAATTGCCATTTTATTGTGTGAGCATGTTGGTTGCATAATTTACTCATTCAAGGACATCCACTTGTTGTTTTGATTGATTGGTTTCTTTTTTCTCTTGCCAAGTGGATGGACAAGAATGCCTAAGAACCTTCTCTAGCTATCTATGCTTTTCTCGTCTCAAACTCTATTCATGCTACATCACAAAATTTGATCAAGTCAGATTCGAACCACTCTGTGTGAGGAGCACTCGGAGTCCCCGACTCATCATAGACTTAAACTTCCAAAACTTCTTTATGTGTTTCGGTCTGACCGATTCACCCATTTCGGTCATACCGAGATCACTAAGTCGATCTAGGTTTTCAATCTCGGTGCAACCGATTTGAACTTTTCGGTCACACCGAGTTCCAGCAACTGCTTACAGTTATGCATCTCGGTGCCACTGAGTTGTTCCACTCAGTCACACCGATAGGGTCGGGCTATATATACCCACGGGCAAAATTTTGGGAATTTTCTCCGAACTCTTTCGCCCGCGCTTAGCCCGCTCTGCCTCCAGGGTCTCCGGATCGTCCTCCTCGTCGCCTTTTGGCTCCTGCCGCTGGTCTCCGCCGCCGTCAACGGGAATCATCCCTGCCGTTGCCGCCATAGCGAGTTCATCGCCGAACTAGGGTATGAACTTGATTACTGTGCTATCCTTATCTGATTCCTAGCACATTGTGTTCGCCATGAATCTTGCCACGATTGAAACTATCTTATCCAGTGAAAACACTCTGTAGATTAGAGATGATTTGAAAATTTAGGGTTAGGTTTCCGCTGAAACCATCTCAGACCAACCAAGTTGTGGAACTCGGTACCACCGATTCGGCTCAGGCCATTGCACATGTGATTCTCGGTCTGACCGACAATTGAAAATCGGTGTGACCGAGTTCAGGACTTTGTGAAACCCTAACAGTCTCGGTGCCACCGAACTATGACATGGTCTAACCAAGTTCACTAGTTTAGGTTCCAACAGCTGCTTCGGTATCACCGAGTTTACAAATCGGTTGATCCAAAATTCTTTCTATGGAAAACTAAAACTAAGTTTTTGATGCATTCTTTTGCAAAAACCTCTGTATTTTGTGATGCCCATCCACTCTACCTCATCTATAATCTATTCATAGGATGAGCTGTCAGAGATTGCATTATGTTTGATCAAAGTGACAGTTAGAACAAGTCAGAGGAGCAGGTTCACATGAGTGAGGGCACTAGTCCCTCTAGCAGCTCAGATGATGGAAGCAGGAGCACACCCGACAACTTGCCAAAAGCTGCCACCAGGGCCAGAAAGAAGAAAACTTCTGATTTTGAGGATGAACCATCTTCTGTGCATGTTCAAGCAAAGAGGGAGAAGGCAAAGGCTAAGAAAGCTGCAAAGATGCCAACCATGGAAGAGGCATCTCAATATCTTCTGAAGAGCAAGCAAGATCAGCTTGGCTACTTGATTGCATCCACTCTAAGGATTGAGAAAGGGCTGGCCACCCTGACTCAAAACCAGGAGAGCTTGGAAAGGATCATGGAGCAGAAGTTCTATGACATGGATGTGAAGGTAACTGAGATCCAGTCTGTTGTGGCGCAACTTCAAGATGATATGCAGGAGAGGAAGGGCAAGTCTACCACTGACGCTTTTGCTAGAGTGCCTAGAGGACAAAGATCTGCTGCAGTGCCTGTTCCAGACACCAGAGCAACTTCATCTGCACCAGCTACAGCTTCAGTGCCACCAGCTCCAGCACCTACTCCACCAGCTCCATCCACATCGACTGAAGCCTTCATTCTTGGAGTTATCCGAACACCACCACCTGAAGACCAAGCCTGAGAGACGATTTAATGCTATGCATTTTCTATGAACTTTTTGGTAACTTGTTGCCAAAGGGGGAGAAAAATGTATAGATCATAGGCTTCGAGAGAGAGCGTTGCTTTTTTATTCTCTCTTGCTTTGGTGGTTGAACTTTATTTGCTTGATTGAGATACTTTCTGTCTGTGTGATACTTGGATTATCATGTGTGTTTGATCATATGCCACATTAATGCTTGTTGGATGACATTATCATTTTATCCCTATATGATCATTCACTTTGCTTGGTGATGAGTGCATGTATTTAATTATTATCATTTTGAGCGCTCCACCAAGATGTATGTGACATGGAAGAGTAACCCATGAGCCTAACTCTCTGTGCATTTGCAGTCCAAAGCAAATAATAAAATATGCACAAATTTAGGGGGAGCTCTTGCTTTTCACATACTTCTCAAAGCGACAATGTTTTTCACTCTTATTATCATTTGTCGAAGCTTTGATCTATATGTTGTCATCAATTACCAAAAAGGGGGAGATTGAAAGTGCAACTATCCCTAGGTGGTTTTGGTAATTCCTAACAACATATAGCTCATTGAGCTAACATTATTCCAAGATTAATATTTCAGGAAAAGCTCAATGAATGGCATGGCATGGATGAGGAAAGTGGACCCCTCAAAATACTAAGGACAAAAAGATTGGCTCAAGCTCAAAGCTCAAGACTCTACATTTTATATTTTAGTGATCCAAGATCACATTGAGTCTATAGGAAAAGCCAATACTATCAAGGAGGGATGAGGTGTTGCTTGATGAGGTTCTTGCGTCATAGTGCTTAGTGATATGCTCCAAAACCCTCAACTACCTTCCCACATCCACATATGACCTAAACCAAAAGTCAAACTCAGCCCCACCGATTCTTTCTATCCGGCGCCACCGAGTTCAGATGTCATAGCCACTACCACAAACCCTAGGCAAATCGGTCTCACCGATAGGGATCTCGGTCACACCGAGATGGGATTGTATTCTCTCTGTTTCCCTTCGTAACGTTTCAGTCCTACCGAGATGAGTGATCGGTCCCATCGAGATTGCAATGTAAACTCTCTGTTTCCCTTTTGTAACATTTCGGTCCCACCAAAATGAGCAAATCGGTCCCACTGATTTTACCTGACCAACTCTCTGGTTAGCTTATTACCAAAATCGGTCCCACCGAGTTTGTGTAATTGGTCACACCGAGATTACATTATGCCCCAACCCTAACCATATCGGTCCTACCGAGTTGCATCTCAGTCCCACCAAAAATCCTAACGGTCACTGGGTTTGCTAAATCGGTCCGACCAAGTTTCTCAATTCGGTCTCATCAAGATTGGTAAATTGTGTGTAATGGTTAGTTTTTGTGTGGAGGCTATATATACCCCTCCACCCACTCTTCATTCGTTGAGAGAGCCATCAGAACATACCTACACTTCCAATACAGATTTTCTGAGAGAGAACCACCTACTCATGTGTTGAGGCCAAGATATTCCATTGCCACCATATGAATCTTGATCTCTAGCCTTCCCCAAGTTGCTTTCCACTCAAATCCTTTTCCCACCAAATCCATATCCTGTGAGAGAGAGTTGAGTGTTGGGGAGACTATCATTTGAAGCACAAGAGTAAGGAGTTCATCATCAACACACCATTTGTTACTTCTTGGAGAGTGGTGTGTCCTAGATAGGCTAGGTGTCACTTGGGAGCCTCTGACAAGATTGTGGAGTTGAAATAAGGAGTTTGTAAGGGCAAGGAGATCGCCTACTTCGTGAAGATCTACCACTAGTGAGGCAAGTCCTTCGTGGGCGATGGCCATGATGGGATAGACAAGGTTGCTTCTTCATGGACCCTTCGTAGATGGAGCCCTCCGTGGACTCGCGCAACCGTTACCCTCCCTGGGTTAAAGTCCCCATCAACGTGGATGTACGATAGCACCACCTATCGGAACCACGACAAAAACATCCGTGTCTACAATTGCGTTTGAATTCTCCAAACCCTTCCCTTTACATTCTTGCAAGTTGCATGCTTTACTTTCCGCTGCTCATAGTCTCTTTGCATGCTTGCTTGAATTGTGTTAAGATTGCTTGACTTGTGCTAAGATAGCTAAAATCTGCCAAAGACTAGAATTGGGAAAATGATAGATTTTTAATTGGTCAAGTAGTCTAATCACCCCCCCTTCTAGACATACTTTCGATCCTACACATGGCCTTTTGCCGTTTGGGGCTTGGATATGGTGGGACCATTCAAGACAGCTGATAACCCACAAGTATAGGGGATCGCAACAATTTTCGAGGGTAGAGTATTCAACCCAAATTTATTGATTTGACACAAGGGGAGCCAAAGAATATTCTCAAGTATTAGCAGCTGAGTTGTCAATTCAACCACACCTGGAAACTTAATATCTGCAACAAAGTATTTAGTAGCAAAGTAATATGATGGTAGTGTTAACGGTAGCAAAAGTAATATTTTTGGTATTTTGTAGTGATGATAACAATAGCAACGGAAAAGTAAATAAGCGAAGAACAATATATGGAAAGCTCGTAGGCAATGGATCGGTGATAGAGAATTAAGCCGGATGTGGTTCATCATGTAACAGTCATAACCTAGGGTGACACAAAACTAGCTCCAATTCATCAATGTAATGTAGGCATGTATTCCAAATATAGTCATATGTGCTTATGGAAAAGAACTTGCATGCCATCTTTTTTCCTACCCTCCCGTGGCAGTGGGGTCCTAGCGGAAACTAAGGGATATTAGGGCCTCCTTTTAATAGAGTACCGGACCAAAGCATTAACACATAGTGAATACATGAACTCCTCAAACTATGGTCATCACCGAAAGTGGTCCCGATTATTGTCACTTCGGGGTTGCCGGATAATAACACATAATAGGTGACTATAGACTTGCAAGATAGGATCAAGAACTCACATATATTCATGAAAACATAATAGGTTCAGATCTGAAATCATGGCACTCGGGCCTTAGTGAAAATCATTAAGCATAGCAAAGTCATAGCAACATCAATCTCAGAACATAGTTGATACTAGGGATCAAACCCTAACAAAACTAACTCGATTACATGATAAATCTCATCCAACCCATCACCGTCCAGCAAGCCTATGATGGAATTACTCACGCACGGCGGTGAGCATCATGAAATTGGTGATGGAGGATGGTTGATGATGATGATGGCGATGGATTCCCCTCTCCGGAGCCCTGAACGGACTCCAGATCAGCCCTCCCGAGAGAGTTTAGGGCTTGGTGGCGGCTCCGTATCGTAAAACGCGATGAATCTTTCTCCTTGATTTTTTTCTCTCCGAACACAAATATATAGAGTTGGAGTTGAGGTCGGAGGAGCTCCAGGGGCCCACGAGGTAGGGGGGCGCGCCCAGGGTGCAGGCGCGCCCCCACCCTTATGGCTAGGGTGTGGCCCCTGGCCTTGATCTTTTGCCAGTATTTTTTATTATTTCCAAAAATACGCTCTGTGGAGTTTCAGGTCATTTTGAGAACTTCTGTTTCTGCACATAAATAACACCATGGCAATTCTGCTGAAAACAGCGCCAGTCCGGGTTGGTTCCATTCAAATCATGCAAGTTAGAGTCCAAAACAAGGGCCAAAGTGTTGGTAAAAGTAGATACGACGGAGACGTATCAACTCCCCCAAGCTTAAACCTTTGCTTGTCCTGAAGCAATTCAGTTGACAAACTGAAAGTGATAAAGAAAAACTTTTACAAACTCTGTTTGCTCTTGTTGTTGTAAATATGTAAGGCCAGCATTCAAGTTTTCAGCAAAGATTATAAACTAACCATATTCACAATAACTCTTAGGTCTCATGTTTACTCATATCAATGGCATAATCAACTAGCGAGCAATAATAATAAATCTCGGATGACAACACTTTCTCAAAACAATCATAATATGATATAACAAGATGGTATCTCGCTAGCCCTTTCCGAGACCGCAAAACGTAAATGCAGAGCACCTTTAAAGATCAAGACTGACTAGACATTGTAATTCATGGTAAAAGAGATCCAGTCAAGTCATACTCAATGTAAACTAACAGTAATGAATGCAAATGACAGTGGTGCTCTCCAACCGGTGATTTTTAACAAGAGGATGATGACTCAACATGAAAGTAAATAGATAGGCCCTTCGCAGAGGGAAGCATGGATTTGTAGAGGTGCCAGAGCTCAGTTTTGAAATAGAGATGAATAATATTTTGAGCGGCATACTTTCATTGTCAACATAACAACCAAGATATGGCGATATCTTCCATGCTACACACATTATAGGCGGTTCCCAAATAGAATGGTAAAGTTTATACTCCCCCTCCACCAACAACAATCAATCCATGGCTTGCTCGAAACAACGAGTGCCTCCAACTAACAAGAGTGCCAGGGGGAGTTTTGTTTGCAATTATTTTGATTTGATTTGCATAAAGCATGGGACTGGGCATCTCGGTGACCAACAATTTTCTCGTGAGTGAGGAGAGGAGTCCACTCCCCTTGAGAATAACCCGCCTAACATGGAAGATACGGACAACCCTAGTTGATACATGAGCTATTCGAGCATACAAAACAGAATGTTTATTTTAAGGTTTAGAGTTTGGCACATACAAATTTACTTGGAACGGCAGGTAGATACCGTATATAGGTAGGTATGGTGGACTCATATTGAACAACTTTGGGGTTTATGGGATTAGATGCGCAAGCAGTATTCTCGCTTAGTACAAGTGAAGGCTAGCAAAAGACTAGGAAACGACCAGCTAGAGAGCGACAACAGTCATGAACATGCATTAAAATCAATCAACACCGAATGCAAGCATGAGTAGGATATAATGCACCATGAACATAAATATCGTAGAGGCTATGTTGATTTTGTTTCAACTACATGCGTGAACATGTGCCAAGTCAAGCCACTCGAATCGTTCAAAAGAGGATACCACCATATCATACCACATCACAACCATTTTAATAGCATGTTGGCACGCAAGGTAAACCATTATAAGCTCCTAGCTAATTAAGCATGGCATAAGAAACTATGATCTCTAATTGTCATTGCAAACATGTTTATTCATAATAGGCTGAATCAGGAACGATGAACTAATCATATTTACAAAAACAAGAGAGGTCGAGTTCATACCAGCTTCTCCCATCTCAATCAATTCATCATATATCGTCATTATTGCCTTTCACTTGCACGACCGAACGATGTGGATAATAATAATAGTGCACATGCATTGGACTAAGATGGAATCTGCAAGCATTCAATAAACAAGAGAAGACAAGGCAATATGGGCTCTTTTGTCAGATCAATAATAATGCATATAAGAGCCACTTCAACAATTTAATCATCATCTTCTCCTATCGACCCCCAAAGAAAAGAAATAAAACTATATACACGGGAAAGCTCCCAACAAGCAAAAAGAAGAACAAGAAATCTTTTTGGGTTTTCTTTTTAATTACTACTACAAGCATGGAAAGTAAACTAATTAAAAGCTACAACTAATTTTTTGTTTTGTTTTTCTTAAGGTTTATTAAACACACAAGAAGAAAGCAATAAAAAGGAGATGAACTAGCATGGATAATACAATGAAAAGTATGAGCACCGACATCTAGCAATGAGTGTGTGAACATGAATGTAATGTCGGTGAGAAATACATACTCCCCCAAGCTTAGACTTTTGGCCTAAGTTGGTCTATGGCCACGGTTGGCTTGGCGGATATCCATAGTAATAGTTGGGGTCGTACTGCGAAGAAGAAGACTCTGATTGCCATTGGTTGGCAATCATCTCCAGATCCCACTGATAATTAGACTGTCGTGGAGGATCAACTTGTGGTTCCGACTCTGGCTCTGTGGCTGATGTAGGGTTTCGGTAGGCGTGAATAGCCTCCAACGGAACAAGGTACTTGCCTATAGATAAATCAAACAAGGAAGGAGCAGGCAGGGTAATAGTCTCAGGATGATGTTTATCAAAGAACAATTTGTATTTGAGCTCATTTCCCCTATTCTTAACAATAAAATCGTGTGCTACCATACTCTTATAATCTAAATAAACAGGAGGCAGCAATTTTTCTTCCTTCTCATAATGCCTAATAGGTATGTTAAAATGTGCAGCTAGGCGTGAGGCGATGATGCCTCCAAAGATGGGGCCCTTAGTACGGTTAAGATTTAACCGCTTTGCAATAATAGCACCCATGTTGATTGTATCATCACGAAATAAGGCGTGGCACAAAATAATAATATCAGGGGCACTCACATTTCCACAGTTTCCGCACCCAATTAAGCATCTACTAGCAAATATAGCAAAGTAACGCAGAACAGGAAAGTGTATGCTAGTAGTTCGTGCATCGGAAACCTTCCTCGTTTCCCCTACAGTGATGGTATCAATAAACCCATCCACATCGCCGTGATGTGGTTCCTCTATGATGCCCTCGAAAGGGATCTAACAAACCTGTCGTGGAGTTGACACGGCAGATGTCCTAGAGCAAGGACTTAGTTGTAGGGACATTGCAGTAGGAAGCTTAAAGGGGTTAATCGGGACAAAGGACACGAGAGAGTTTTATACTAGTTCGGCCCCTTATGATGAAGGTAAAAGCCTATATCTAGTTGGGATTGGTATTGCTGAGGTTTTGACTTCCAAGAGGCTCAATTCGCCGGCTTGGTTATCGATTTGGTTGTTTTTTCTCTTGAGACGCCACCGGGTCGTCCCCTTATATACACGGGTCGACGCCTGGTGGCTTATAGAGTCCCGGCCGGCTCATAATCGTGTCCGGCTCAGTGACTTACTTTACATGCCTTTCCTTACAAGTCTTTCCGCACATATGGCAGTTTACAATAATGGGCCTTGAGCCGGCCCGAGGCCTTTGGGCTTTCTATATATACTAATAAACTATCATCTTGATTGTATATTGGGCTTCTTATTTAACCCGCCATTCAGGCTGACCCGGCCCCTCCTGGGCGGGTCTTAGCTGATAGTAATATCCCCAACATTAGGCCCCAGGTTGACTTTGAACTTTGTTCATTGTCAATCTTCAATACTTAGGCATAATCCATCCTGTGTCTGAAAATTTCCTTAACCCGCCGTGACGTCATCTTTTTGAAACACAAAAAACTTTCATGACGTCACCTTTCAACGGATCTTTCATTTTTAATGTCTTCCGGGAATTGAGGCGTCTGTTCAGTTGGATGATCATTATTGGGTCTCCTTGATTTTTGCGCCCGCCTGTTCGCACCTGCCCTTATAAATAAGCACGCGGCCGGTCCTTCCCATTCTCCTTTCTTCCTCATCTTCTTCCCCTTGCAACCTCCGTCGCTGCTTGAGCTCCGCCGCTGCCGCAACTCTCATCGTTGATGTCAAGCTTGGCTGCTGCATTACCCTAATTCCGACCAGATGACGCGGCGACTCTTCGTGGCAGGCCTGCATCTCGTAAGTTTTCTTCTCTCACACACCTAGATCTATTCTAGGTTTGCGAGTTCTTCACTGTTCTTCACCTGTTTGCCATGAATCATCTTGTAGATCTTCTCCGCAACTTCTTTTGATCCAAAGAAGAGATATAACCTGCGGGGTAGTTGTTTGGCATTCATTTTTGATATCAGTAGATCCCCTTTACCTGTATAGATGCTTCTTTATAGTCGAAGAACTCATCTCTACTAGGTTTTTAGGTCTAGAATATTTTCCTTTTTGAAACAGCCTTTTGATCTAAAATAATATCAATCATTTTGGGAAACTTGTTTGTCCCAACACTTAGCTGAATCCACATTCTGAAAGAATCTATAGTCATGGCGGTTTACCGCACCGGCTCTCTTTTCCTTATATGTCATTAGCCCTTAGTTAAACCGCCATTACTTGTTTTATAACTAACCGTAGGCTGAGCCGGCATGTTTATTATCTATTTTTTCAGTTCTCTGCACATCATGCCGTTAAAGACACCCACCGTCTGTAACTGGGTCCCTTCGTCCATAACTGAGGAACGGTTAAAAGAGTTCTTCATTATTGGGTTTATGCCTTCGAAGAATGTCATGTCTTATCGTGCTCCTGACCTGGAGGAAGAACGCCCCAATCCAAAAGATGGAGAAGTGATTGTCTTTACTGATCACATGAATCATGGCTTCTCAACGCCCGGTTCAAAATTCTTCAGAGAGGTCCTTCATTTTTTCAAACTCCAACCTCAGGACCTTGGACCCAATTCCATTTCCAACATTTGCAACTTCCAAGTACTCTGTGAGGTGTATCTTCAGGAAGAGCCCACCGTAGAGCTGTTTAGGGAGTACTTTTACCTAAACCGGCAGAACGAATGCACCAATGCTCCTAGCTTAGAACTTGGAGGCATCTCAATTCAGCGCCGCCAGGGTGCTGTTTTCCCTCTTATCGTCTTACCAAGTAACCCAAAAGACTGGAACCAAACCTGGTTTTATTGTCAGGATATTCTCCAGCAAACGAGAAGCCTCTGCTGGGTTAATGCCCGGGTCGTCTTCACTCCAAGTTCACCCTTCCGGATAAGCTCACCATTGCTGAACACAAGCGGCTACTTCCCTCCATCAGAAGAATCAATGCTTTGTTGGGCAGTGGTTTAACCAGAGTAGATCTGACCCGCTGCTGGATCTCATGGCGGGTTATTCCATTAGGCCATCGATCCAAACTGATGTATGAATATGACGGAAGCCCGGACAACTCTCTTCGTCACAGCTCAGTTGATCTCATCGAAGAAGATATTGTTTCAATGTCAACCCTTTTGGTAAATGGGAAGTACGAGGATTGCAGTATTGTCGGGTTGAGTCCCTTCTGTAAGATTAATCCGGTACCAGAAGTAAGTATATCTCTTTTTCTTTGTGTTTTGCCCAGCTATCAGTACTTAATACTGATCTTTCTTCTTGTCTTTATAGGACAATTCTGACTTCTGGAAGGTGAAATATGACCACGAACCTGCCAAGAAGGCATAAGCCGCCGCTATGAACACCAAGAAGACAACCCGGAAATCAAAGAAGAAGAGGAAAACTATTGTTGAGGATTTAATGAAGCTTAATGACTTGTCTGACTCGGAGGTAGCCCTTGATTCCCTTGGCCAATTTTTTAACAATCTTATTGATACTGATCCTTACTAGGATGACACTAGGGCTAGCCAGGCCGGGGAAGCAGAGGTAACTATCATTTCCTCCGACTCAGAGCCCTTACCAAGACACAAAGTTCGACGAGTGATCCGTAAAGTAAGGTTTTCTAACCCCTTAGCTTACTTGGATCCCAACTTTCATTTGAAAAAGCAGTAGCATGAAAGACGTCGTGAAGTTGAGATTGAAGATGAGCCGGCTGTCGTCCCTGAACAGACCCCTCGGAAACGTTCGAACGAGGTTTACTTATTACTGTCCTTACCTTTGTTTTAATGAATCCTCCTCCTTGTATTTCCTTTAACTCCTTTCATTGACCTTTTCAGGAGGTGTCTCGTTCCTCGGGAGACTCACCACAAACACAATTTCCGGCTTTCAAGACTGCTCCTGGGTAACTAAAAATCCTCTTTTCTTCCAAGTTTGATCAATTGTTATCTTAATGCTGATTGTCCTGCAATATTTTTCTTTAGTGGTCAAGCTAAGTCCAAGAAAGCAAAGGAAACAAAACCAGTGGAAGATCCGCCAATACTGGCATCTGAGCCGGCTAGGCCACCTTCTCCCTTGACTGTCGCCCCAGAAGACCCGCCTATTGTTCATGAAGCAAATCCTCCAGAGGCATCCCTTGCCAAGAACACTATTAATCCTTCTGCAGCTGGTCCATCAAGCTTAGCCGGCCCACCGTCTCCCCATGTTCAAGATATTCAAATTACTGGGAGCCGCTATGTTGAGCCGGGGAACCCGACGATATTGGCATAGTGCATAGCTTAGCAAGAAGATTTGGAGAGGCGGAAGGTTCGTCTTGATGTTGCCAACTATGACCGTCTTAATGCCAGTGATATCTTATCCGGCTATCTCAGTCATGTACACTCCAGTCGTGATTCTGAGATTGAGATGGTCAAGCAGCTTCAATTGAAGTATGAGGTATGTAGTTTCCGGTTTACCAATATTCCTTCAGCCCCCAAGTCTGTAGATTATGAGAGAAACAGAATAACATGTAGACTTACAATATAGACTGATACCTTTACGTCTGAATCTTTGCCTGATATTGGTAGAACAAGACTTCACCCATAGTCCCCAAGGACCAGTTTATTTAATCATTAATGAATCAGTACTTTAGAATTGAACACCATCTGTAAAACACTTAACATTCCGGTTTATCTTTGATAACCTTGCTGAACTGTGTACATTAGCCCCCAAGTGCCAAGTGTTGTTACTTTATAAAGGACTTGGGACTTCTAATATGCTGGTAGAGTCACAAAAATTTGATTTGGCATACATTAGCCCCCAAGTGCCAAGTGCTGTTACTTTGTAAAGTACTTGGGACTTTGAATTTTGAATATGTATATTGGAATTTAAACCCAAATCTTGACTTATCTGAATGTTTCACAGAATGCATTATCTGAACTGAACTCCCAATTGACTGACGCAAAGACCAGGCTAGCAAGCCAGGAGTCAGAAATCAAATCTTCCACCTCCAAATTGCAAATGAGCCTTTCTGAAATGGAGACTTTGAAGACCAACCTTGCTGCCAAAGAGAAAACTTGGGAGAATGAGAAAACACTCCTGACCCGCCGAGCTGAGACAGCCGAAACAGCTCTGAAAGAAATTTCAACAGAGCTGAACAATTTGAAGGGTCAGGTATCTCAGATGGTTACTGCGATTTTTGGTAAGCCGTCTGAATTGATCTTGACTATAATTGTTTGTCAAACCAGAGTATGATCCGTGAACTGACTCTGTTAAATATATACAGGTCCGCGAAGCAAAAATCTGAACCAAGACCCGCTGATTAAACTGAATGCAGTATACACCTTGGTTCAACAATTATACATTGGTACACAACGGGCTCTAGCCGCTATCTCTCCGATAAATCAAGGATCCAACCGGCTTAGCGATGTCCTGAAGAAGCTATCCATCCTTCCTGCTAGATTCCAAGAGGTAAAACGCTCCTGTGCGCGAGCCGGTGCACTGACTGCCCTAAGCCGCTCCAAAGCTTGGGTGCCAGACCTAGACCCGGCGGACGTTGCAAGGGGTTATCCTACCGTGAAGGAGGACGGGTCTCCTTTTGATCAAGATGGCTTTATAGCCTGCGTCCATGAAGTCCGGCCTCAGGCGACTAGCCTTGGAGATGACACCAACATGGACAATACCAGCCGGGTTTTGATTGTGCAAATAAGAAGACGGCCACCCCTTCATACAAAGTTGCCGATCTGATCCCACCCATAAGAGAAGATACATTTGCCCCGGAAATTGACCCGGTCGGCCTTATTGACGATGAAGCTGAATTTGTCGCCATGAACGGGTTTTACTGGTCAAAATCCAACTTCCAACAGACTCAAGATGGTGAACCGGCGAGGGAAGGACAGTGATCATCTTCACGGGTTTATTAAAGTCTTGTAATAGCTTAGCTGTTTAAGACACCGCCTGCTTGCTTATGCCATCACGCATAAAACACATCTACATGAATTTGTGCTTCCAGATGCCAATGCTTAATACTTTCTTATGCATCGTTTAATGCTTGTCTCTGCAATGTTTGTACTATGTTCCTGTGAACACAAGGAAAAAACCTGGCAAGGCGGTTTAGAACCAACTGGGCTTAAACACCTAATTTACAGCCCATATTTCTACCTCAAAAACAGAGACAAATATAAATGAAGGATAAGGTTTAATACCAACTCTGTTGTTAACGCAGTCGATAAGTGCGTGTAAGTAAAAACCATACCTTGTCCTTGTTGATCCTTAGATCGCCAGTTTACATAACCCGAGTGATGAATTTGAGAATTCAATATAAAAGTTAAGACTCCTTGAATATTCAATAATCATCATATTTCAGTAGCTCGTACCTTCCGATCCTTAGACCACCGGCTTGGATACCCCGGGCGGCTGTGTTGTCCAATAATTGAGCCGGCGAAGAAAATTAGGCCATCTCATTTGTAATATTGAAACAACAAAAACTCAAAGGCAAGCAACAGATAACAAACATAATTTTAACTCTGTATTTAAAAGATTGGGGGTTTCTGATTCGAATATGATCAGTAAACCGGACCAAAGGGGTTAAGCTAAGGTTTGAATACGACCATATGGCCCCTAGTGGCTTTGGCGTTGCGCCGATCAAGAGGGTACCGACAGCTATGTTCTTTTTGGTTCGAATACGACCTATGTTTGAACAGGAAGCCCCCAAATGACCTTGAGGGGTTTTTAATGACCCTGATTCGAATACGATCCAAGTCGGCTCAAAAGGGGTTAAGCTATGATTCGGATACGATCAAGAAACCCCAAGTGAGTTTGGCCTTGAGCCGATCAAGAGGGTTACGACAGCTATGTTCTCTTTGGTTCGAATACGACCTATGTTTGAACAGGAAGCCCCCCAAGTGATCATGAGATTTACAGCTAGATTCGAATACGATCATAAGCCGGACTAGAAAAGGTTAAACTTGATTCAAATATGATCAGCTCCTTAATAGTCATTTGTGAAATAATAATAAAAATGCATAATCTTTGAAAAGAAAAGAGACCGATGGTCTTACTTTATTGCTTATCATCGTACATACAATGTGAACGTATGTACATGATGAGAGCCGGTGGCTCAGGTATAATATGGCCGAAGTTGAGCAATGTTCCACGGCCGACGGGTCTCCTCTTCTGACTTACGTGAGTCTGCGTGCTCTCGAACGTCAATGAGGTAGTAAGACCCATTGTTTAAATTTTTACTGACCACAAAGGGTCCTTCCCAAGGTGGGGATAGCTTGTGTGCATCTGAAAGATCTTGGATGAGCCGGAGCACCAAGTCGCCTTCCTGAAAAGTCCTGGTCTTAACCCGGCGGTTGTGATAACGACGCAGGTCCTGTTGATAGATTGTTGACCGTGCTACTGCTAAGTCTCTTTCTTCATCCAATAAGTCAAGCGCATCCTGTCTGGCTTTTTCATTGTTAGCTTCAACATAAGCCACCACGCAGGGCGAGTCATGACGGATGTCACTGGGTAATACTGCTTCTACCCCATGAACCATGAAGAAGGGTGTGTAACCCGTAGACCTGTTGGGCATAGTATTGATGCTCTATAACACTGAAGGCAACTCCTCTACCCAACAACCTGGCGTTCGCTGTAAAGGAACCATAAGCCGGGGTTTTAGCCCTTTTAGAATTTCCTGATTGGCTCTCTCAGCTTGACCATTGGATTGAGGATGAGCTACAGAAGAAACATCAAGCCAGATGTGCTCTCGCTGACAAAACTCTTCCATAGCCCCTTGGGACAGATTAGTGCCATTGTCTGTGATAATACTGTGTGGAAAACCGAAACGAAAGATTATTTTCTTCATGAACTAAACCGCCGTGGCTGCATCACACTTACTCACAGGCTCCGCCTCAACCCATTTAGTGAACTTATCAACAGCCACCAGGAGATATGTGTTCTTGTCCTTAGACCTTTTGAAAGGTCCCACCATGTCAAGCCCCCAGACTGCAAATGGCCAAGTGATTGGAATCATCCGGAGCTCTTGAGCCGGCACATGCGCTCGTCGTGCAAATTTCTGACACCCATCACATCTACTGACCAAATCTTCTGCATCAGCATGAGCCATCAACCAGTAAAAACCATGACGAAATGCCTTGGCCACTAAAGATTTTGACCCGGCGTGATGACCACAATCGCCTTCATGGATCTCACGAAGGATTTCTTGACCTTCCTCGGGGGAAACACACCGCTGAAATGCTCCGGAAACACTGTGATGAAATAACTCTCCATCCGAAATCGTCATGGACTTAGACCTCCGGGTTATCCGTCGAGCCAGAGTCTCATCTGCGGGCAATTCTCCCCTGGAGTCATACTCATCCCCAAAGGCTACCTCTAGCTCGATCTTACCAACGGGGTATGTCGACTTACCGGGTACTGCACCATGAAAAACAGTGTTGGATTGTTTAAGATTTTTATCCGTCAATCCCATCCGGCGGAATGTCTCATAGTAAAGGATGTTGATGCTGCTGCCTCCGTCCATGAGTACCTTAGTAAACTTGTACCCACCAACCTGAGGTGCCACTACCAAAGCCAAGTGACCCGGATTATCAACCCGGGGTGGGTGATCCTCTCTGCTCCACACAATAGGCTGCTCCGACCAACGTAGATAACATGGGATTGCCGATTCGACAGCATTGACGGCCCTCTTGTGGAGTTTCTGGTCTCTCTTACATAAACTGGTAGTAAAGACATGATTTCCCACTACTCAACTGCTTCGGGTTGCTCTGATAGCCGGATTGTTGTTGCTGTTGATTCCCTTGGTTGTGTTGCTGATTATAACCTCCCTGGTGACCGGGATGCCCCTGACCATGAAAACCTCCTCCGCTTGAACCGGCGCCTGGGCCCTGAAAGCCGCCTCCACCTAAGCCGCCACCCGGGCCGTGACCCCCATCAAATGTGTTTGAATTTTTAAACGCCTTCATGATCGTGCAATCCTTCCACAAGTGGGTGGCTGGCTTCTCCCGGGTGCCGTGCTTTGGACAAGGTTCATTCAATAACTGCTCAAGGGTGGGGCCTGACCCGCCCGATTGAGGGGGTTGTCTGCCCTTGCACCGCTGATTACCACCCTGCGCATTAGTATTAGCAACAGACTCATCAGCCTTACGCTTATTACCTCCTTGATTTGCTGGGTTATGCTGGTGACCCTTGCCATTGCCGTTCTTCTTTCCCTTTGTTGATTTTTCTTCATCAGATGCCGGGTCTTTGGTGGTATCGGAGTCGGCATACTTGACAAGAGCCGCCATCAATGTTCCCATGTCATTACAGTCACGTTTAAGCCGCCCCAACTTCTGCTTCAGAGGTTCAAAACGGCAATTCTTCTCCAACATCAAAACTGCTAAGCCGGCATCCATCTTATCAGATGAATGTATTATTTCCTTGACCCGGTGCACCCAATGGTTTGTAGATTCTCCATCCTCTTGCTTGCAATTGGTCAGATCCACAATCGACATTGGTTGCTTACACGTGTCTTTAAAGTTCTGGATGAACCGTGCCTTCAACTCTGCCCATGAGCCGATGGAATTGGGTGGTAATCCTTTCAACCAGGTCCGAGCCGTTCCATCCAACATCATGGTAAAATACTTGGTCATTGCATCATCACTAACCTCCAATAGCTCCATGGCCATCTCGTAACTCTCAATCCAAGCCCCTGGCTGTAAGTCAGACGTGTAGTTAGGCACCTTACGAGGTCCCTTGAAATCCTTGGGCAACCACTCATTGCGTATGGCTGGGACCAGGCAAGGTACGCCTCCGGTTCTTGTAGCCACTCCTGCCTCAACCGAGGTTGCTGGATAAGCCGGAAAGGTTTGGTGAGCCGCCTGCTCTGCTGCTATTTGAGCCGCCCGTTCCGCCTCTTGACAGATCCTCTCCTGATCCACCAAGTTAAGAGCTCCAGCCCGCACCGGCTCATACCTATATGGCCGGTTGTGACATTGAGCATTACCTGACATTTCTTCAGATTCCATGTGCCTACTGTAACTCGGGCGTCTCGGCCCGGTTTGCCTCTGGCGGGTTGCTCCCTCCAGCTCTGGGTGTATGAAACAGATTCCTCGTATCCAGTGTTAGAGGAAGACGCGACTGATTTTTCTGACGCCTCCTCCTCATGACTTCGTTTGACGCATTAAGATCCACAGAGAGCCGGAAGGTTTCTGCTTGAAGCTGCTGAGCACGAGCATCCAAAGCTGCTCGTTCTGCTGCCATCCGGGTTTCCTCCGTGGCCAAATTTTCCATAGCTTGCACCATCTCCTCCCGCACGCGTGCCACTTCCGCGTCATGCTGGGCTTTATCCTCCGGCTCTATCGTAGTGGTTAACAGAGTCGTCAGTTTATCCATGAGGTCCATGAGAACCTGAGTCGGGGGGCATGCGGGGTCTCCTGACCCGGCAGCTGCCGACCAGGTGGCGGCTGCTGTTGCTGCGGTGGAGTTCTGCCCGGGCTGCGTTCCTGCCATGAAGACTTCGGCCCAATTTGGCGGCTCAAGGGGTCCGGAATACTGCTGCCATCGAAACAGCCCCCGAGCAAGCCATCTTGCAGTTGGTACAATGAGTCCGTCTCACCTGTTGATGATGTCGTATCAGAGCAGATGGCCGTCTCCCCGCCTTCCATTGAATCTTTGGAGTATTCACCGCCATGGATGCAGCCTACGAAGGCATGCTTCACGATAGATTGAACACGGGTGGACCCGGCGCGCCAAGCCGTTTCGATGAGGTCGGTGTGGACATCCGTCTCAGGCTCTGACTCGCCGATCCGGCCAATGAAGACGTGAATTTTGCCAAAGGGGACCCGGTACCCGTACTCGATTGAGCCGGCCTCGGGGCCCCAGCCTTCGTCGTTGATGTAGATCTTGCCGCGGCGACTCTTGGTCATCCGGCTGACAGCATATCCGTTGAGCCCTTCGAAGCTGCCCTTCAAGAACTCAAATCCACCATGCGCTGGCCCCACGATGGGCACCAACTATCGTGGAGTTGACACGGCAGATGTCCTAGAGCAAGGACTTAGTCGTAGGGCCATCGCGCTAGGAAGCTTAAAGGGGTCAATCGGGACAAAGGACATGAGAGAGTTTTATACTAGTTTGGCCCCTTACGATGAAGGTAAAAGCCTACGTCTAGTTGGGATTGGTATTGCTGAGGTTTCGACTTCCAAGAGGCTCAATTCGCCAGCTTGGTTATCGATTTGGTTGTTTTTTCTCTTGAGCCACCACCGGGTCGTCCCCTTATATACACGGGTCGATGCCTGGTGGCTTACAGAGTCCCGGCCGGCTCATAATCGTGTCCGGCTCGGTGACTTCCTTTACATGCCTTTCCTTACAAGTCTTTCCGCACATATGGCGGTTTACAATAATCGGCCTTGAGCCGTCCCGAGGCCTTTGGGCTTTCTATATATACTAATAAACTATCATCTTGACTGTATATTGGGAAGGAAATATGCCCTAGAGGCAATAATAAAGTTATTATTTATTTCCTTATATATCATGATAAAAGTTTATTATTCATGCTAGAATTGTATTAACCAGAAACATAATACATGTGTGAATACATAGACAAACAAAGTGTCACTAGTATGCCTCTACTAGACTAGCTTGTTAATCAAAGATGGTTATGTTTCCTAACCATGGACAAAGAGTTGTCATTTGATTAACAGGATCACATCATTAGTTGAATGATCTAATTGACATGACCCATTCCATTAGCTTAGCACCCGATCGTTTAGTATGTTGCTATTGCTTTCTTCATGACTTATACATGTTCCTACGACTATGAGATTATGCAACTCCCGTTTGCCGGAGGAACACTTTGTGTGCTACCAAAGGTCACAACGTAACTGGGTTATTATAAAGGAGCTCTACAGGTGTCTCCAAAGGTACATGTTGGGTTGGCGTATTTCGAGATTAGGATTTGTCACTCCGGTTGTCGGAGAGGTATCTCTGGGCCCTCTTGGTAATGCACATCACATAAGCCTTGCAAGCATTGCGACTAATGAGTTAGTTGCGGGATGATGGATTACAGAACAAGTAAAGAGACTTGCCGGTAACGAGATTGAACTAGGTATAGGATACCGACGATCGAATCTCGGGCAAGTAACATACCGATGACAAAGGGAACAACGTATGTTGTTATGCGGTCTGACCGATAAAGATCTTCATAGAATATGTAGGAGCCAATATGAGCATCCAGGTTCCGCTATTGGTTATTGACCGGAGACGTGTCTCGGTCATGTCTACATTGTTCTCGAACCCGTAGGGTCCGCACGCTTAAGGTTTCGATGACAGTTATATTATGAGTTTATGAGTTTTGATGTACCGAAGTTAGTTCGGAGTCCCGGATGTGATCACGGACATGACGAGGAGTCTCGAAATGGTCGAGACATAAAGATTGATATATTGGACGGCTATATTCGGACACCGGAAGTGTTCCGGGTGATTTCGGAGAAAACCAGAGAGCCGGAGGGTTACCGGAACCCCCCCGGGAGAAGTAATGGGCCATATGGGCCTTAGTTGAGAGATAGAGGGGCAGCCAGAGGTGGGCTGCGCGCCTCCTCCCCCTGGTCCGAATTGGACTAGGAGAGGGGGGCGGCGCCCCCTTTCCCTCTCCCTCCCCACTTCTTTCCCCCTCCTAGTAGCAGTCCTACTCCTACTAGGAGGAGGACTCCTCCTGGCGTGCCTATAGGGGCCGGTAGGCCTCCTTCCCTTGCTCCTTTATATACGGGGGCAGGGGGCACCCCTAGATACAAGTTGATCCACGTGATTATATTCTTAGCCGTGTGCGGTGCCCCCTTCCACCATAGTCCTCGATAATATTGTAGCGGTGCTTAGGCGAAGCCCTGCGACGGTAGTACATCAAGATCGTCATCATGCCGTCGTGCTGACGGAACTCTTCCCCGACACTTTGCTGGATCGGAGTCCGGGGATCGTCATCGAGTTGAACGTGTGCTAGAACTCGGAGGTGTCGTAGTTTCGGTGCTTGATCGGTCGGGCCGTGGAGACGCACGACTACATCAACCAAACGCTTCCGTTGTCGATCTACAAGGGTACGTAGATCATACTCTCCCCTCTCGTTGCTATGCATCACCATGATCTTGCATGTGCGTAGGAAAATTTTGAAATTACTACGTTCCCCAACAGTGGTATCAGAGCCTAGGTTTTATATGTTGATGTTATATGCACAAGTAGAACACAAGTGAGTTGTGGTCGATATAAGTCATACTGCTTACCAGCATGTCATACTTTGGTTCGACGGTATTGTTGGACGAAGCGGCCCGGACCGACATTACGCATACGCTTACGCAAGACCGGTTCTCCCGACGTGCTTTGCACATAGGTGGCTTGCGGGTGACAGTTTCTCCAGTTGAACCAAGTGTGGCTACGCCCGGTCCTTGCGAAGGTTAAAACAGCACCAACTTGACAAACTATCGTTGTGGTTTTGATGCGTAGGTAAGATTGGTTCTTGCTTAAGCCCGTAGCAGCCACGTAAAACTTGCAACAACAAAGTAGAGGACGTCTAACTTGTTTTTGCAGGGCATGTTGTGCTGTGATATGTTCAAGACATGTTGCTAAATTTTATTGTATGAGATGATCATGTTTTGTAACCGAGTTATCGACAACTGGCAGGAGCCATATGGTTGTCGCTTTATTTTATGATGCAATCGCCCTATAATGCTTTACTTTATCACTAAGCGGTAGCGATAGTCGTAGAAGCATAAGATTGGCGAGACAACAACAATGCTACGATGGAGATCAAGGTGTCGCGCCGGTGACGATGGTGATCACGACGGTGCTTCGAGGATGGAGATCACAAGCACAAGATGATGATGGCCATATCATATCACTTATATTGATTGCCTGTGATGTTTATCTTTTATGCATCTTATCTTGCTTTGTTTGATGGTAGCATTATAAGATGATCTCTCACTAAATTTCAAGATAAAAGTGTTCTCCCTGAGTATGCACCGTTGCCAAAGTTCGTCGTGCCCAGACACCACGTGATGATCGGGTGTGATAAGCTCTACGTCCATCTACAACCGGTGCAAGTCAATTTTGCACACGCAGAATACTCAGGTTAAACTTGACGAGCCTAGCATATGCAGATATGGCCTCGGAACACTGAGATCGAAAGATCGAGCGTGAATCATATAGTAGATATGATCAACATAGCGATGTTCACCATTGAAAACTACTCCATTTCACGTGATGATAGGTTATGGTTTAGTTGATTTGGATCACGTGATCACTTAGATGATTAGAGGCATGTCTATCTAAGTGGGAGTTCTTGAGTAATATGATTAAATTGAACTTAAATTTATCATGAACTTAGTACCTGATAGTATCTTGCTTGTTTATGTTAATTGTATATAAATGGCCCGTGCTGTTGTTCCATTAAATTTTAATGCATTCCTTGAGAAAGCAAAGTTGAAAGATGATGGTAGCAATTACACGGACTGGGTCCGTAACTTGAGGATTATCCTCATTGCTGCACAGAAGAATTACGTCCTGGAAGCACCGCTGGGTGCCAGGCCTGCTGTTGGAGGAACACCAGATGTTATGAACGTCTGGCAGAGCAAAGCTGATGACTACTTGATAGTTCAGTGTGCCATGCTTTACGGCTTAGAATCGGGACTTCAACGACGTTTTGAACGTCATGGAGCATATGAGATGTTCCAGGAGTTGAAGTTAATATTTCAAGCAAATGCCCGGATTGAGAGATATGAAGTCTCCAATAAGTTCTATAGCTACAAGATGGAGGAGAACAGTTCTGTCAGTGAGCATATACTCAAAATGTATGGGTATAATAATCACTTGATTCAGATGGGAGTTAATCTTCCAGATGATTGCGTCATTGACAGAATTCTCCAATCACTGCCACCAAGCTATAAGATCTTTGTGATGAACTATAATATGCAAGGGATGAATAAGACTATTCCCGAGCTCTTCGCAATGCTGAAAGCTGCGGAGGTAGAAATCAAGAAGGAGCATCAAGTGTTGATGGTCAACAAGACCACTAGTTTCATGAAAAAGGGCAAAGGAAAGAAGAAGGGGAACTTCAAGAAGAAAAGCAAGCAAGTTGCTGATCAGGAGAAGAAACCCAAGTCTAGATCTAAGCCTGAAACTGAGTGCTTCTACTGCAAGCAGACTGGTCACTGGAAGTGGAACTGCCCCAAGTATTTGGCGGATAAGAAGGATGGCAAGGTGAACAAAGGTATATGTGATATACATGTTATTGATGTGTACCTTACTAGAGCTCGCAGTAGCACCTGGGTATTTGATTCTGGTTCTGTTGCTAATATTTGCAACTCAAAACAGGGACTATGGATTAAGCGAACACTGGCAAAGGACGAGGTGACGATGCGCGTGGGAAATGGTTCTAAAGTTGATGTGATCGCGGTCGGCACGCTACCTCTACATCTACCTTCGGGATTAATATTAGACCTAAATAATTGTTATTTGGTGCCAGCGTTGAGCATGAACATTATATCTGGATCTTGTTTAATGCGATACGGTTATTCATTTAAATCAGAGAATAATGGTTGTTCTATTTATATGAGTAATATCTTTTATGGTCATGCACCTTTGAAGAGTGGTCTATTTTTGATGAATCTCGATAGTAGTAACACACATATTCATAATGTTGAAGCCAAAAGATGCAGAGTTGATAGTGATAGTGCAACTTATTTAGGAGCCAATATGTAGGAGCCAATATGAGCATCCAGGTTCCGCTATTGGTTATTAACCGGAGACGTGTCTCGGTCATGCCTACATTGTTCTCGAACCCGTAGGGTCCGCACGCTTATGGTTTCGATGACAGTTATATTATGAGTTTATGAGTTTTGATGTACCGAAGTTAGTTCGAAGTCCCGGATGTGATCACGGACATGACGAGAAGTCTCGAAATGGTCGATACATAAATATTGATATATCGGACGGCTATATTCGGACACCGGAAGTGTTCCGGGTGATTTCGGAGAAAACCGGAGAGCCAGAGGGTTACCGGAACCCCCCGGCAGAAGTAATGGGCCATATGGGCCTTAGTGGAGAGAGAGAGGGGCAGCCAGAGGTGGGCTGCGCGCCTCCTCCCCCCTGGTCCGAATTGGACTAGGAGAGGGGGGTGGCGCCCCCCCCTTTCCCTCTCCCTCCCCACTTCTTTCCCCCTCCTAGTAGGAGTCCTACTCCTACTAGGAGGAGGTATCCTCCTGGCGCGCCTATAGGGGCCGGCCGGCCTCCTCCCCTTGATCCTTTATATACGGGGGCAGGGGGCACCCCTAGATACAAGTTGATCCACGTGATCATATTCTTAGCCATGTGCGGTGCCCCCTTCCACCATAGTCCTCGATAATATTGTAGCGGTGCTTAGGCGAAGCCCTGCGACGGTAGTACATCAAGATCATCACCACGCCGTCGTGCTGACGGAACTCTTCCCCGACACTTTGCTGGATCGGAGTCCGGGGATCGTCATCGAGCTGAACGTGTGCTAGAACTCGGAGGTGTCGTAGTTTCGGTGCTTGATCGGTCGGGCCGTGGAGACGCACGACTACATCAACCAAATGCTTCCGTTGTCGATCTACAAGGGTACGTAGATCATACTCTCCCCTCTCATTGCTATGCATCACCATGATCTTGCGTGTGCGTAGGAAAATTTTGAAATTACTACGTTCCCCAACATATTGGGCTTCTTATTTAACCCGCCATTAAGGCTGACCTGGCCCCTCCTGGGCGGGTCTTAGCTGATAGTAATATCCCCAACAAAACCCGACAAAAATCACGAAGTGACATCTCCTTATTCTCATCATATAAATAAAACTCCACCATAGGTGGTGAGCTCCTAGCATGGTAATGAAAGTTTTGCACAAAGATATTGGTGAGTAAGAAATACTGTTCGCGCTGGTCGTGGAGGAAGGCGGTGAGGCCTGCATTCTCAGCCAATTCATAGAAATCATCATAAATCTCGACTGCTCTCAAGAAATCATCACAAGGCCATTCACACGGCCGAACCTCCGCGATGCGAGGCAGATTATATTTGGGCTTCTTTGCTTCTTCATTTTGCTTTTCCTTCGAGCTTCGGCTTGATGATCCCCTCAGAAATCTCTTCATTATTTTCTGAAAAATTCTGAAATTCTTAGTAACTTCAAATAAAAGTGAACCAAACTCAACAAAATTGATAGCAACTACTCCTACAAGTGCCTAGAGCCTATATCATGCATCAAAACTACTTGGAACCACATAAATTTGACATACAAGCTCAAGAACATGGTCACCTAGGCAACACAAATTTGCAATGAATAAAGCACTAGAACAAAAAATAATTGGACCAATGGAGGAGTCACATACCAAGGAACAGTCCCCCAAAGCAGTTTTGTGAGAGGTGCTTTGAGCAAGGAGATTGAAAATGATAGCAAACTGAGCAAGAACTCATGCTTGAGCTGGATAATGGTGTTTGTGGGAGGAAGAAGGAGTGTGTGGGTGCAGGATTAAGTGGAGGAGGGCCACCGTGGGCCCACGAGGCAGGGGGGCGCGCACAGGGGGTAGAGCGCGCCCTCCACCCTCGTGGCCAGGTGGATGCCCCCCTGCTATGTTCTTAGTGCCAAATTGAAGGAAATATGTCCTAGAGGCAATAATAAAGTTATTATTTATTTCCTTATATCATGATAAATGTTTATTATTCATGCTAGAATTGTATTAACCGGAAACATAATACATGTGTGAATACATAGACAAACAGAGTGTCACTAGTATGCCTCTACTTGACTAGCTCGTTGATCAAAGATGGTTTTGTTTCCTAACCATAGACATGAGTTGTCATTTGATTAACGGGATCACATCATTAGGAGAATGATGTGATTGACTTGGCCCATTCCGTTAGCTTAGCACTTGATCATTTAGTTTGTTGCTATTGCTTTCTTCATGACTTATACATGTTCCTATGACTATGAGATTATGCAACTCCCGTTTACTGGAGGAACACTTTGTGTGCCACCAAACATCACAACGTAACTGGGTGATTATAAAGGTTCTCTACAGGTGTCTCCGAAGGTACTTGTTGGGTTGGCGCATTTCGAGATTTGGATTTGTCACTCCGATTGTCGGAGAGGTATCTCTGGGCCCACTCGGTAATGCACATCACTATAAGCCTTGCAAGCATTGCAACTAATGAGTTAGTTGCAGGATGATGTATTACAGAACGAGTAAAGAGACTTGTCGGTAACGAGATTGAACTAGGTATTGAGATACCGATGATCGAATCTCGGGAAAGCAACATACCAATGATAAAGGGAACAACGTATGTTGTTATGCGGTTTGACCGATAAAGATCTTCGTAGAATATGTAGGAGCCAATATGAGCATCTAGGTTCCGCTATTGGTTATTGACCGGAGACGTGTCTCGGTCATGTCTACACAGTTCTCGAACCCGTAGGGTCCGCACGCTTAAAGTTCGATGACGGTTATATTATGAGTTTATGTGTTTTGATGTACCAAAGTAGGTTCGGAGTCCCGGATGAGATCGGGGACATGACAAGGAGTCTCGAAATGGTCGAGACATAAAGATCGATATATTGGATGACTATATTCGGACACCGGAAAGGTTCCGAGTGATTTGGGTATTTATCGGAGTACCGGGGAGTTACAGGAATTCGCCGGGGAGTGTATGGGCCTTATTGGGCTTTAGGGGAAATAGAGAGAGGCAGCCCCCCCCCAAGGCCTAGTCCTAATTGGACTAGGGGGAAGGGTTGCGCCCCCTCCTTCCTTCTCTCCTACTCCTACTACTTGGAAGGGCTCCTAGTTCTACTAGGAAAGGGGGAATCCTACTCTCGGTGGGAGTAGGACTCCCCTAGGGCGTGCCATAGAGAGGGCCGGCCCCTTCCCTCCTCCACTCCTTTATATACGTGGCCAGGGGGCACCCCATAGACACAACAATTGATCTCTTGATCTCTTAGCCGTGTGCGGTGCCCACCTCCACCATAATCCACCTCGATCATATCGTGGTGGTGCTTAAGCGAAGCCCTGCGTCGGTAGAACATCATCATCATCACCGCGCCATCGTGCTGACGAAACTCTCCCTCAACATTCAGCTAGATCGGAGTTCGAGGGACGTCATCGAGTTGAACGTGTGCAGAACTCGGAGGTGCCGTGAGTTCGGTACTTGATCGGTCGGATCGTGAAGACGTACGACTACATCAATCGCGTTGTGCTAACGGTTCCGCTTTCGGTCTACGAGGGTACGTGGACACACTCTCCCCTCTCATTGTTATGCATCACCATGATCTTGCGTGTGCGTAGGAATTTTTTGAAATTATTATGTTCACCAACAGTGGCATCCGAGCCAGGTTTTATGCGTTGATGTAATATGCACGAGTAGAACACAAGTGAGTTGTGGGTGATATAAGTCATACTGCTTACCATCATGTCACACTTTGGTTCGGCGGTATTGTTGGATGAAGCGGCCCGGACCGACATTACGTGTACGCTTACGCGAGACTGGTTTTACCGCCGTGCTATGCACATAGGTGACTAGCGGGTGTCAGTTTCTCCAACTTTAGTTGAACTGAGTGTGGCTATGCCTGGTCCCTCAGAAGGTTAAAACAACACTAACTTGACATACTATCATTGTGGTTTTGATGCGTAGGTAAGAACGGTTCTTGCTTAGCCCGTAGCAGCCACGTAAAACTTGCAACAACAAAGTAGAGGACGTCTAACTTGTTTTTGCAGGGCATGTTGTGATGTGATATGGTGAAGACGTGATGAGATATAAGTTGTTGTATAAGATGATCATGTTTTGTTAAAGTTATCGGCAACTAACAGAAGCCGTATGGTTGTCTCTTTATTGCATAAGATGCAAGCGCCAAATAATTGCTTTACTTTATCACTATGCAATAGCAATAGCTGCAAGAGCAATAGTTGGCGAGACGACCATGTGACGACACATTGATATAGATCAAGATGATGGAGATCATGGTGTCATGCCGGTGACAATGGAAATCATGACGATGCTTTGGAGATGGAGATCAAAGGCACAAGATGATGATGGCCATATCATGTCACATATTTTGATTGCATGTGATGTTTATCTTTTATACATCTTATTTTGCTTAGTTCGATGGTAGCTTTATAAGATGATCTCTCACTAATTATCAAGGTACAAGTGTTCTCCCTGAGTATGCACCGTTGCGAAAGTTCTTCGTGCTGAGACACCACGTGATGATCGGGTGTGATAGGCTCTACGTTCAAATACAACGGGTGCAAAACAGTTGCACACGTGGAATACTCAGGTTAAACTTGACGAGCCTAGCATATAACAGATATGGCCTCAGAACACTGACACCGAAAGGTCTGGCGTGAATCATATAGTAGATATGATCAACATAGTGATGTTCACCATTGTAACTACTCCATCTCACGTGATGATCGGACATGGTTTAGTTGATATGGATCACGTGATCACTTAGAGGATTAGAGGGATGTCTATCTAAGTGGGAGTTCTTAAGTAATATGATTAATTGAACTTAAATTTATCATGAACTTAGTCATGGTAGTGTTAGCATATCTATGTTGTAGATCAATAGCTCGTGTTTAGCTCCCCCATTTCATTTTTGAAACGTTCCTAGAGAAAACTAAGTTGAAAGATGTTAGTAGCAATGATGCGGATTGGATCCGTGATCTGAGGTTTATCCTCATTGCTGCACAGAAGAATTATGTCCTAGATGCACCGCTAGGTGACAAACCTATTGCAGGAGCAGATGCAGATGTTATGAACATTTGGCTAGCTCAATATGATGACTACTTGATAGTTTAGTGCACCATGCTTAAACAGCTTAGAATCGGGACTTCAAAGACATTTTGAACATCATGGACCATATGAGATGTTCCAGGAGTTGAAGTTAATATTTCAAGCAAATACCCGATGTCGGTGTCAAAACCGGCGGATCTCGGGTAGGGGGTCCCGAACTGTGCGTCTAGGCCGGATGGTAACAGGAGGCAAGGGACACGATGTTTTACCCAGGTTCGGGCCCTCTCGATGGAGGTAAAATCCTACGTCCTGCTTGATTAATATTGATGATATGGGTAGTACAAGAGTTGATCTACCACGAGATCGGAGAGGCTAAACCCTAGAAGCTAGCCTATGGTATGATTATTGTTGTGTATGTTGTCCTACAGACTAAAACCCTCTGGTTTATATAGACACCGGAGAGGGTTAGGGTTACACAAAGTTGGTTACAATGGTAGGAGATCTACATATCCATATCGCCAAGCTTGCCTTGCACGCCAAGGAAAGTCCCTTCCGGACACGGGACGGAGTCTTCAATCTTGTATCTTCATAGTCCAGGAGTCCGGCTGAAGGTATAGTCCGGCTATCCGAGCACCCCCTTATCCAGGACTCCCTTAGTAGCCCCTGAACCAGGCTTCAATGACGATGAGTCCGGCGCGCAGATTGTCTTCGGCATTGCAAGGCGGGTTCTCCCTGAAATTCCGTGTACCTGTTGAATAAAGTCCAGTTTCTTGTAGATGTTGCGCTCCTCGGCTTCTACGCCCAATGATGGCCGCTTCCCACGTGTCAAACAAATATGAAAAGTCTGGGTGTTTTTACATTCACACCCCTAGCCGCGTAAATGAGCTGCCCTATTTAAGGGGACAGGGATTTAGATCCAAACCACATATTCCCCCCTTCGCGAGTGTTCATCAGAGCGCATCCGACAAAGGTCCATTCCACCATGGCCAGCTGTCGCAACTCCTCCTTTCGCCCTTCCAGCCCTCAGCCTAGATATTGGGAGAGATGTTCCATCCCGCATAGCGAGCTAGTGACGCTCCAGACCAAGGGATTTCTCCCCCCGGCCTACATGATCCCGGTTCGAGCCGGTCTTGCCATCTATAATGGCGGAAAGCAAGCGGAGATTGCCCCCAATCCCTCCAAATGAGAGCGGATATGCCTTGTCCCTTATTTAATAAGGGGGCTCAGGTTTCCAATCCATCCATTTCTCCGGGGGCTGCTGGATTTCTACGGCCTCCAGCTACACAATCTCACGCCTGCCTCCGTATTGCATATCGCGGGCTTCATAGCCCTCTGCGAGCTGTTTTTGGGCGTCGAGGCTCATTTCGGGCTATGGAAAAGGTTATTCTACCTTGTGCCCCACTCTAAGGAGGGGTCAATGTATCGAGTGGGCGGAGCTGAAGTGTGGCGCATCACCGGGACCGGATATCTGCCCGGAACCCCAAAGAAGGCGTCCGAAGACTGGCCCTTGATATGGTTTTATATAGAAGACGTCCCGCTGCCGGATCCTGTCTGGATCGGCCTCCCTGAATTCGACAGTGCTCCCTTAAAAAAGCGCCTAAGCTGGCGTCCACGGAGCCCTTAGAGGGAAAGTGACAGGGACATCATTTACCTGATGGGCCGAATAAGATTGTTAGCCCATTCCAGACTAACCATGATCGGAGTTATGGCCGAATGCATCATGCGGGGGGTGCAGCCGCTTCAGTATAGAAGCCACCCCATGTGGGACTTCAACGGGGAGGACGACGCCACCCGCTACGGCCGTAAGGGGCTGGATTTAGTTCTCGCTCTACTAACGATCTTGTCCACTTTGTATAAGGGAGAAGAGGAGGAATTTCTCCGCGTCAACCCACAGGGTGGATTCTCTATGCACAATCCCCCAAGCTGGGTAAGCAGTCGCATTTACTTGCCCATCCGTTTTGTATTCCCATTGTTAAATATTCAGTCTGACGACTTCAACACAGGAACTGCACCGGGCTGTTAAGGAAATAAGCAGCCCTCCTCCACAACCCGAGGACCCAGGACGGTCCCTCGACCCGGCCTCTCAAGAGGATCCGGACATATTTGTGGAGCTGATTGATGGAGTGTTCCATCAATTGAGCAAGGACAACGCCTTGGTGGCCATTACGGCCGATTACCCGGGGCTAATCCCGGCCTCCCAGGTAACTGATATCAAAGTCCCAGTACCCCGAATAGGTGTCCACCCCCTCGTGTATTCAGTTCCCTGATTACAACCAAGCTTTGCAGGGGAGGTTTTTGAGGCGAAAGGCCGAACCTGCGGCGACAAGCCAACGAGGGGCCGTAGGGCCCCGTGGGTAGAAAAGAAGTGCAGTCCGGACCGAGACGTCAGTGCAAAGGTATGGCGCACCCCCTTATCCCAGGTGTTATACCTTCGAGGCACATTGACACTCGTGCTCTCTTCAGGACAAAGAGACCCCGCCGGACTATATCCGGAGAGGCTGCCAATCGCGCCTCCACCCGCCAGGCTCCAAAGCCTGGTCCGGAGGCGGAGGCGAACGCAAGGCGCGCGCCAGACGCTCCTCCGACGGAGGATGTGGACGGGTTGTCTGCCCACCAACTCTAAGGTGGAGAGTGCCATGAACCACATGCGTCGCCGGTCAATTCTTCGTGACGCTTGTTTCTCCCAAGGGGCATTAGATGCCTTCAATTCGGGAGATGCGTACCTCCATGCCGCTCAAAATGGTCTAGCCAGAGCCATGGAGCAATATGTAAAAGACATATGGGTAAGAAAAATTTGGTAATTATATATATATATACCAGTAGCCCCCGAGACTTGAAAAGTTAGAATAACTGATTTAAGGATCATTTGTTATGCAGGTTCTTACAGAAAAGAATTCCCTACTGTCCAAGGAGCTGGAAGAGTGCAAAGCCCAACTTGAGGCTGCACTAGCCGCAGCAGGGGAGCCCAAGGAGACCCCCTCTGGTAATATACACTTCGAAAGATAAGTATTTTGTGAAGCACGGCATGGGTGCGAATCTGACAAATGACATTGCAGATGGCGCCGGATTGAATCCGGAAAGGCAACACCTCCTACGCCAGCTAAAGGCTAGTGAGAAGGTGCTGACAAAGGTGAGGCGGGAGAAGAACGATCTCCAAGATGCCAACACCAAGCTGGGCGTCGAGCTGAAAGATGTTCGTGCCCAGCTGGCAGACTCCGTGAAGGAGAATCAGCGGCTTCGGCGCGGCATATTTAGTAAGTGCTTGAACAAACCTTTGAAAGAAAGTTCGGCGGGGAAGTTGACTAACAGAGCAATGTCTGTAGGTGTGCTAACAGGTCGTCCTGCAGAGGAGATGCCCGGTTCTACAGGTGACCTTCTTCCCGAGCTCTCGCAACTGCTTGATTGAGTTCGGCAGGCGATGCAAGGCATCACCCAGGCCCTATGGCCATCCATCTCCATGCCCGAAGGTCTTGGAGAGCTTGCGGAGAAGCTAAAGGGAGCACGGTGGCGCTTCCGATTGTGGAAGATATCGGCCTGCCGTCAAGGCGCTAGGGAGGCCTGGGCCATGGTGAAGACGTGGTACACAAAGGCTGACCCCAACCACATGGCCGAGGTCGGTCCTGTGGGGCCCGATGGGAAGGAGATCCCTGTAAGCTTAGTATATGGCAAAGTAGAGTTGGCCGCAAAGTATTCCCAGCAGGACTGTAAATTAGACAGCCTGTTAGATGGTATTGAAGAGGAATACAATCAGTCAAAATGACTATGTAATTTAATTGACATTTATAATGCCTTCTAGCCGGATTGTAGATCATTTGTCATGGCCGACCTTTTCCCTTCAGCCTCGGGACCTGATGGTCCGGAGTGTGTTCGAATTCCCATGCGGTTATATAGGAACCGGGGAATGCATGGAGACCAGGCGTAGGGGTCATTAGTGCGTGAACAGACAAGTGCCCGACTAGTTATGTTATATTACATGGTTAGTAAGAAACATCTTCCAGGGAGAATAGTTCTGTTAGGGGTTCCTTTCCCTGGGAGGCATGCCCTAAAGTGCATGTCCATGCTGCGAAAAGAAACACAGGAAAAACATCTAGGGGCATATAGATAAATAAAAAAGATCATCTTTAGTTCACCGACCGAATATTCCCTTAAGAACGCTAGCTTTCGGCTTCACCCAGTCCGAGGTACACGTCCGGCTGACCCGGCAGTAACAATCGCAGAGGTGCTCCCTTTACCACCTAGCCGAACAATCGGGAATGTTGGGGTAAGCACATGAGCCAGGCAACCCAGTTTGGCCAAAACTTAAGTCATATCGATGCATATAATAGTGAATAAAAGGTACATGAGGAAGTGTGACACATGTGTTGGGCATGAAGCCCGTATAAATAAGCTTCTGTTTAAAGAAGCCCCAGGGTTTAATGAGCGCAGATAGCGCGTCACTTTGTGAGCTTTTAAAGGCTATAAGAGAGAGAGAGAAGAAGAAGAGGAATGTAAGACAGAAAGTATATAAAAATGGACAGAGGAAGGAGACGAACACAGAGTCTGGCGCTAGGCATAGAATCTTCGGAGACGGGCTGCGTTCCATGGGTTCAGCTCGAGTCGGTTATCCGATGCATTTTGCAGGCGGTACACTCCACCAGTCAGGACTTGGTCAATTATGAAGGGTCCTTCCCACTTGGGCTTGAGTTTGTCCTTTTTCTTGTCCGACAGGCGTAGAACTAATTCGCCAACGTTGTAATTTTTGGCCCGTACTTCTCTGCTTTGGTATCTTCGAGCCTGCTATTGATAGAATGCGGAACGGGCTTTTGCCACGTCACGCTCCTCCTCCAATGCGTCCAAACTATCCTGCCGATCGAGCTCGGCTTCTCTTTCTTCGTACATGCACACTCGAGGTGAGTCATGAATTATGTCGCAAGGAAAAACTGCCTCTGTGCCGTACACCATAAAGAATGGTGTGTATCTGGTGGTGCGATTCGGCGTGGTCCGCAGCCCCCACAGTACGGAGTCGAGCTCCTCTACCCAGTGCATGTTAGATTGGTTGAGGGACCGCACTAATCTGGGTTTAATGCCGCTCATGATAAGACCATCTGCGCGTTCAACCTGGCCGTTAGTTTGTGGGTGATAGACGGAAGCATAATCGAGCTTGATGCTCATGTTTTTGCACCAGAGTTTTACCTCGTTGGCCGTAAAGTTTGTGCCGTTATCAGTGATGATGCTGTGGGGGACGCCGTAACGGTGTACAACCCCGGATATAAAGTCTATCATAGGTCCGGATTCGGCCGTCTTAACAGGCTTGGCTTCTATCCATTTGGTGAACTTATCCACCATGACCAGTAAGTATTTTTTCTTGTGGGTTCCAGCTTTAAGGGGTCCAACCATGTCAAGCCCCCAGACCGCGAAGGGCCAAGTGATGGGGATAGTTTGGAGGGCGGTGGGTGGCATATGGCTTTGGTTTGCAAAGAGCTGGCAACCGGTGCATCGTTGGACTAGGTCCTGGGTGTCTGCCCGAGCCGTCGGCCAGTAAAATCCTGTGCGGAAGGCCTTGCTCACAAGGGACGGAGCTGCAGCGTGATGACCGTCGAGTCCAGCATGAATTTCAGCCAGGAGGTTCCGCCCTGCACCTTTGAAGGACTCCGGTAGTGCTTTTCTCATAAATCTCTCCCTCGTGGACTTTGTAGGCTTTGGATCGCCGCACTATGCAGCGTGCCTTATTTTGGTCCTTGGGGAGTTCCTGCCTAATAAGGTAGGCGAGGAATGGTTCTGTCCATGGGGCGATGACGGCCATTATTACGTGGGCTGAAGGTGTTAATTCATTGGTAGAGCCGCCGATTGTGTCAGAATGTTTGGTGTCGGGCAGTGCGGTTGGGTCCGGGCTGTTGTTGTGCGGCTCCCCTTCCCATACTATGGATGGCTTGAACAGCCTTTCCAAGAAGATGTTGGGGGGGACTACATCGCGTTTTGCGCCGATGCGTGCCAGGACATCTGCCGCCTGATTATTTTCCCGGGCTATGTGGTAAATTCAAGCCCTTCGAACTGAGTTGACATTTTTAGGACGGCGTTGCGGTAAGCCGCCATCTTTGGATCCTTGGCGTTGAAGTCTCCATTTATTTGGGATATTGCGAGGTTCGAGTCCCCGCACACCTCTAGCCGTTGAATGCCCATGGATACCGCCATCTGGAGACCATGTAAAAGGGCTTCATATCCGGCTGCATTGTTGGAGTCTATGTACATAATCTGGAGTATGTATTGAACTGTATCTCCCGTGGGGGACGTCAAAACGACGCCAGCCCCCAGTCCGGCCAACATCTTGGAGCCATCGAAATGCATGATCCAATTTGAATATGTGCCGTACTCTTTAGGGAGTTCGGCCTCCGTCCATTCTGCGATGAAGTCGGCCAAGACTTGCGACTTGATGGCTTGTCGTGGCTTATAAGTTATGTTGAACGGGAGGATCTCAATGGCCCATTTTGCAATCCGGCCCGTTGCGTCACGGTTGTTTATAATATCGTTAAGTGGTACTTCCGAGGCTACTGTTATTGAACACTCTTCAAAGTAGTGTCGTAGCTTCCAGGATGCCATGAATACCGCGTACGCAATCTTTTGATAATGCGAGTACCGTGATTTGCAGGGAGTGAGGACAGTGGACACATAATAGACCGGCTTTTGAAGGGGGAATTTGTGTCCGTCTGTTTCTCGTTCGACAACGAGTACTGCGCTTACAACCTGATGTGTTGCTGCAATGTACAATAGCATTGGTTCGCCAGTGTTTGGCGCGGCCAGGACTGGGTTTGTTGCCAATATGGCTTTTATTTCGTCGAGTCCGGCCATGGCTGCATCCGTCCATTCGAAGTGTTCGGTGTGCCGAAGGAGGCGGTAGAGGGGTAGGGCCTTTTCTCCCAAGCGGGAGATAAAGCGGCTTAGAGCCGCCACACATCCGGTTAACTTTTGTATTTGTTTGAGGTCCTTTGGGATATCTAGTTGCAACAGAGCTCGGATCTTGGCTAGATTTGCTTCAATTCCTCTACCTGATACAATGAAGCCCAAGAGCTTTCCGACTGGAACGCTGAAAATGCATTTTTCCGGGTTGAGCTTGATGTCGTATGTTCGGAGGTTATCGAATGTGAGCCTCAAGTCGTCTACTAGAGATTCGACATGTCTTGTTTTGACGACCACATCATCTACATATGCCTCCACTATTTTGCCGATCTGGTTTGCCAGACATGTCTGAATCATGCGCTGATATGTTGCGCCGGCGTTTTTGAGCCCGAAGGGCATTGTGTTGAAGCAGAATGGGCCATATGGTGTGATGAATGCCGTTGCGGCTTGGTCTGGTTCTGCCATCTTGATTTGATGGTAGCCGGAATATGCGTCGAGGAAACACAACGAATCATGTCATGCGGTAGCGTCGATAATTTGATCGATGCGGGGGAGTGGGAAGGGATCCTTTGGGCAAGCCTTGTTAAGGTCCTTAAAGTCAACGCACAGGCGCCAGGATTTGTCCTTCTTTGGTACCATCACCAGGTTTGCTAGCCAGTCTGAATGTTTTATATCTCTGATGAATCCGGCCTCCAATAGCTTTGCTAGCTCTTCTCCCATGGCATGTCTCTTAGTTTCGGAAAAACGCCGAAGAGCTTGCTTGACAGGTTTGAATTCTTTTAGGATATTTAAGCTGTGCTCGGCCAGCCTGCGTGGGATTCCTGGCATGTCTGAAGGGTGCCAGGCAAAAATATCCCAGTTCTCTCATAGGAACTCTCGCGGTGCGGCATCTACATCAGGGTTTAAATGTGCCCCGATTGAGGTTGTTTTATTGGGGTCCATTGGATGGACCTAGAATTTGACTATTTCATCCGCCGGTTTAAAGGAGGTGGACTTGGATCTTTTGTTGAGTACCACGTCGTCTCTATTCACCGTGGAGCGCAGCGCAGTCAGTTCCTCAGCCGCTAGGGCTTCAAATAGTGCCTCAAGGGCCAGTGCGGCTGTCTTGTTTTCGGCGCGGAGTGCTATGTCCAGATCACTAGCGAGGGTGATGATCCCGTTGGGCCCGGGCATCGTGAGCTTCATGTACCCGTAATGGGGTATTACTTGGAAGATTGTAAACGCTTCCCGCCCTAGCAGAGCGTGATAACCGCTACTGAACGGAGCCACATGGAACATGACCTCTTCGGACCTGTAATTATCTGGCGTGCCGAACACCACATCTAGTGTGATTTTTCCTGTACAGCGCGCTTCCCGACTGGGGATTATTCCTCTAAAGGTTGTGCTGCTTCGCTTAATGCGGTTCCTGTCTATTTCCATTTTTTGAAGGGTTTCCTCATAAATGAGGTTCAATCTGCTGCCGCCGTCCATGAGTACCTTGGTAAGACGAAAGTCGTCCACTATTGGACTGAGGACCAATGCGGCGGGTGCTCGGGCTGTTCGGAAATAGGTTCATCACTGGCGTTAAAGGTAATAGCCGTGTCACTCCATGGATTTATTGTTGCTACTTGGTAGACTTCGGCAAGGCTGCGGAGTGTCCTTTTTCGCATATTATTTGATGCGAAAGTCTCGAAGACTGTTAATACCGTATTGGTGTCTCTGGGGTGGCTTTTTGTGGCCTCCAGAATTAGGAGATTTTTGCCAATTTTGGCCACCTGCCGGAGTATCCAACATACTCTAAGGCTGTGAGTTGGTGTGGCGTCCTCTGTACTCTGAATTTTACAGGGTCCATTAAGCCATCCTTCCAATACGGTTCCCTGCCCTGTAGAGGGTTTTTGCTTTTTGGTGTTTGACCCGGGTGTCTGGCGATGATGCACCCTTTTCTTTCGGACTGGGTTTGCATTCAGGGCCGGATTGTCCCAAAATTTTATTTCGGTTTTCCAGGCGCTTTCCATTGCACAGTACTTTCGTACTATGGACGCCAAGTCAGCGAAGCGTGTAATATCACGGCGACTTATGGTGTTGAGGATTCCCTTGTCCGTGCAATTATTGCAGAAGAATGAAATCGCGTCTTCCTCGCGGCAGTCCTTTATCCTATTCATAACCAGGAGGAATCTGGCCCAGTAATGACGTACAGTTTCTTCGAGTTCTTTCCTAATGTGGGATAGATCGCTAATGTTCGGGTGGGTGGATGGAATTAAATCCGAAGCCTCACCCCATATGAGGCTCAGAGGCCAAGGAATTTCCAAACTCGAAAATTTGGATTCTTGGATGTTGTCCAATGAATCCAGTCCATCGCCTGACTCTAAGTTCAAGTCTTGAGTGATATCCTCCCCTCCGCGGGTATCCGGCTTAGAGGGATCGGGAATCCGGACGTAACGAGTCCTTAAGATAGATGAATGGTCGCCGCACTTTCCCTCTACCACAGCAACGTGATGGGTGACTTGGGGAGAGTTAATCTCTCTCAGATCGGGTTTAGGCCCAATCTGGTCGTAATCCGTAGCGACTCCCAGGGCGGCGAAGCGATCCAAGAGCTCGTTTATGGAGGATAGCTCCATTGGATCTAACTGCTCGGCGAGTTCCGAGCTAACATGAAGATTGTTTTCGATGGCTCGAGAGGTCATCATCGGCGCAGAAGCTGAACAGGCGGTCATAAGAAAACCACCTAGCTGGAGGATTTGGCCGACAGCCAAAGCTCCCTTAGCAACGGTGCTGTCTTTAAAGACGGGGCGAGGCATCCTTCCTGATGGCGACGACACAGAGGAACTCTTAATGAAAGCACCAATGTCGGTGTCAAAACCGGCGGATCTCGGGTAGGGGGTCCCGAACTATGCGTCTAGGCCGGATGGTAACAGAAGGCAAGGGACACGAAGTTTTACCCAGGTTCGGGCCCTCTCGATGGAGGTAAAACCCTACGTCCTGCTTGATATATGTTGATGATATGGGTAGTACAAGAGTTGATCTACCACGAGATCGGAGAGGCTAAACCCTAGAAGCTAGCCTATGGTATGATTGTTGTTGTGTATGTTGTCCTACGGACTAAAACCCTCCGATTTATATAGACACCGGAGAGGGTTAGGGTTACACAAAGTCGGTTACAATGGTAGGAGATCTACATATCCATATCGCCAAGCTTGCCTTCCACGCCAAGGAAAGTCCCTTCCGGACATGGGACGGAGTCTTCAATCTTGTATCTTCATAGTCCAGGAGTCCGGCTGAAGGTATAGTCCGGCTATCCGAACACCCCCTTATCCAGGACTCCCTCACCCGAGTTGAGGGATATGAAGTCTCCAACAACTTCTATAGCTAAAAGATGGAGGAGAATAGCTCAAGCAGTGAGCATGTGCTCAGATTGTCTGGGTACTACAATCTCTTGAATCAAGTGGGAGTTAATTTTCCAGATAAAATAGTGATTGACAGAATTCTCTGGTCACCATCACCAAGTTAGTAGAACTTCGTGATGAACTATAATATTCAAGGGATAACGGAAACAATTCCCATTCTCTTCGTGATGCTGAAATCCACGAAGGTAGAAATCAAGAAAAGCATCAAGTGTTGATGGTAAACAAAACCACTAGTTTCAAGTAAAGGGACAAAGGGAAGAAAGGGGAACTTCAAGAAGAACGGCAAGCAACTTGCTGCTCAAGTGAAAAAACCCAAGTCTGGACCTAAGCCTGAAACTGAGTGCTTCTACTGCAAAGGGACTGGTCACTGGAAGCGGAACTACCCCAAGTAATTGGCGGATAAGAAGGATGGCAAAGTGAACATAGGTATATTTGATATACATGTTATTGATGTGTACTTTACTAGTGTTTATAGCAACCCCTCAGTATTTGATACTAGTTCAGTTGCTAAGAATAGTAACTCGAAACAGGAGTTGCAGAATGAACAGAGACTAGTTAAGGGTGAAGTGACGATGTGTATTGGAAATGGTTCCAAGATTGATATGATCATCATCGCACACTTCCTATACTTTCGGGATTAGTGTTAAACCTAAAATAAATGTTATTTAGTGTTTGCGTTGAGCATGAATATGATTGGATCATATTTATTGCAATACAGTTATTGATGTAAGTTAGAGAATAATTGTTGTTCTGTTTACATGAATAAAACCTTCTATGGTCATTAAGGGAGTCCTGGATTAGGGGGTGTCCTGATAGCCAGACTATACCTTCGGCCGGACTCCTGGACTATGAAGAAACAAGATTGAAGACTTCGTCCCGTGTCCGGAAGGGACTTTCCTTGGCGTGGAAGGCAAGCTTGGCGATACGGATATGTAGATGTCCTACCATTGTAACCGACTCTGTGTAACCCTAGCCCTCTCCGGTGTCTATATAAACCGGAGGATTTTAGACCGTAGGACGAACAACAATCACACCATAGGCTAGCTTCTAGGGTTTAGCCTCTTTGATCTCGTGGTAGATCTACTCTTGTACTACCCATATCATCAATATCAATCAAGCAGGACGTAGGGTTTTACCTCCAGCAAGAGGGCCCGAACCTGGGTAAAACATTGTGTCCCCTGCCTCCTGTTACCATCCGTCCTAGACGCACAGTTCGGGACCCCTTACCCGAGATCCGCCGGTTTTGACACCGACATTGGTGCTGTCATTGAGAGTTCCTCTGTGTCAACACTTTTAGGCCCGATGGCTTCTCCAATCATCAACAGCAATGCGATCCGGGGTGAGACTTTTCTCCCCGGACAGATCTTCGTATTCGGCGGCTTTGCACTGCGGGCCAATTCGCTTGGCCATCTGGAGCGGATCGAAAGCTACGCCCCTGGCCATCAGGTCAGATTCGGAAGTTTGAACTACACGGCCGAGATCCACGGAGACTTGATCTTTGACGGATTCGAGCCACAGCCGAGCGTGCCGCACTGTCACGATGGGCATGGTCTAGCTCTATCGCCGAACAGTGCCCTGGAGGCCGCACCTATGTCCGCTCCGACCCCTAGCTCGGAGCCGATCACACCAATCGAGGATGGGTGGTTAGACACCACCTCGGGGGCTGCAATCTCTACGGCGATCGAGCCGAACACCAGCCCTATTCTCTGCGAAGCCCATGACTCCAAGGAGCCGGACTCCTCTCTTGACTCCGAGCCCTCCGCGCCCCTACCGATCGAACCCGATTGGGCGCCAATCATGGAGTTCACCGCCGCGAACATCTTTCAGCACTCGCCCTTTGGCGATATTCTGAATTCACTAAAGTCTCTCTCTTTATCAGGAGAGCCCTGGCCGGACTATGGTCAGCAAGGTTGGGATGCGGATGATGAAGAAATTCAAAGCCCACCCACCACCCACTTCGTAGCCACTGTCGATGATTTAACGAACATGCTCGACTTCGACTCCGAAGACATCGACGGTATGGATGCCGATGCAGGAGACGATCAAGAACCAGCGCATATAGGGCACTGGAAAGCCACCTCGTCATATGATATATACATGGTGGACACCCCAAAAGAAGGCAATGGCGATGGAACAGCGGAGGATGAACCCTCCAAGAAGCAGCCTAAGCGCCGGCGTCAGCGGCGCCGCTCTAAATCCCGCCAAAGCAAAAACGGTGATTCCGGCACGGGAGATAATAACACCCCGGATAGTGCCGAAGACAACCACCTCCAGCAAGATTCAGTACTGGAGGATGGAGAAGCCAGCCATCATGAGAGAGCGGCAGACAAAGAGGTCGAGGACGATAATTATATGCCTCCCTCCGAAGACGAGGCAAGCCTCGACGACGACGAATTTGTCGTGTTGGAGGATCCCGTCGAACAAGAGTGTTTCAAACGCAGGCTTATGGCCACGGCGAGCAGCCTCAAGAAAAAACAGCAACAGCTTAGAGCTTATCAAGATTTGCTAGCCGACAGATGGACTGAAGTCCTTGCGGCCGAAGAGTATGAACTCGAACGCCCCTACAAGAGCTACCAAAAGTGCAGGTTGCTACCCCAATTAGAGGAGGAAGCACCTGAACCTACATCACCAGCGCATGATGCGGTGGACCGGCCACCCCGTGGCTGCGACAGAGAGGCCTCTCGGCCCTCCACTCAAGTCGCACCCCGGCGCCGCTCAAAAAATACCAAGGTATGGGAAAATGCGCCAGACCTGCGAGATATATTGGAGGACAAGGCAAGGCGAACAAGATCGATCTACGGATCACGTGGGTGCCCTATGGCACGAGACGGTACTCGTTACGCCGGATATAGTAAATCCGGCCAGGCCGAACACAGTAGACAAAGCTCGTTTGAGCTGCGTCGTGATATAGCCCAATACAGAGGCGCCGCACACCCACTATGCTTCACAGATGAAGTAATGGATCATCAAATCCCCGAGGGTTTCAAACCCGTGAACATCGAATCATACGATGGAACAACAGATCCTGCGGTATGGATCGAGGACTATCTCCTTCATATCCACATGGCCCGCGGTGATGACCTACACGCCATCAAATACCTCGCACTCAAGCTTAAAGGACCAGCTCGGCATTGGCTTAACAGCTTGCCAGCAGAATCAATTGGTTGTTGGGAGGACCTGGAAGCCGCATTCCTCGACAATTTCCAGGGCACTTATGTGCGACCACCAGACGCCGATGACCTAAGCCACATAATTCAGCAGCCAGAGGAATCGGCCAGACAATTCTGGACATGGTTCCTAACCAAGAAAAATCAAATCATCGACTGTCTGGACGCAGAGGCCCTAGCAGCCTTCAAGCATAACATCCGCGACGAGTGGCTTGCACAGCACCTAGGACAGGAAAAGCTGAAATCTATGACAGCCCTCACGACACTTATGACCCACTTCTGCGCGGGAGAAGACAGCTAGCTAGCTCGCAGCAATAACATGACCAAGAGCCCTGGTAATTCGGATACCAAGGACAGCAGTGGCAGGTCGCGTCGCAACAAGCAAAAGCGCTGCATTAACGGCGACAATGCTGAGGATACGGCAGTTAATGCCGGATTCAGAGGCTCTAAACCCGGTCAGCGGAAAAGGCCATTCAAAAGAAATACTCCGGGCCCGTCCAGTTTGGACCGAATACTCAACCTCTCATGCCAGATACATGGCACCCCCGAAAAACCAGCCAATCACACCAACAGGGATTGTTGGGCATTCAAGCAGGCAGGAAAGTTAAATGCCGAAAGCAGAGACAAGCGGCTGCATAGCGATGACGAGGAGGAGCCCCAACCACCGAACAACAGTGGACAGAAAGGTTTTCCCCCACAAGTGTGGATGGTGAACATGATATACGCAACCCACGTCCCCAAGAGGGAGCGGAAGCATGCGCTAAGGGACGTATACGCGATGGAGCCAGTCTCCCCAAAGTTCTACCCATGGTCTTCCTGCCCGATCACTTTTGATCGAAGGGACCACCCCACTAGCATCCGTCATGGCGGATTCGCCGCATTGGTTCTAGACCCAATTATTGACGGATTTCACCTCACTAGAGTCCTTATGGACGGCGGCGGCAGCCTGAACCTGCTTTACCAGGATACAGTGCGGAAAATGGGCATCGATCCCTCGAGGATTAAACCCACTAAAACAACATTTAAAGGCGTCATACCAGGTGTAGAGGCCAACCGTATAGGCTCAGTTACACTTGAAGTGGTCTTCGGATCTCCGGATAATTTCTGAAGCGAGGAGTTAATCTTCGACATAGTCCCGTTCCGCAGTGGCTATCACGCACTGCTCGGGCGAACCGCATTTGCTAAGTTCAATGCGGTGCCGCACTACGCATACCTCAAGCTCAAGATGCCAAGCCCTCGAGGAGTCATCACGGTCAATGGAAACACCGACGCTCTCTCCGAACGGAGGAGCATACGGCGGCTATCGCAGCAGAAGTACAAAGCAGCCTCTCAAGGCAATTCTCCAGTCCGGCCATTAAACGTCTGGACACCGTCAAGAGTGCCCGGAGCAACCTACAACAAGACCGCCTGGCACGTTCCGAGCAAGCGTAGCAATGGGGCCCCAACCCCGGCCCTCGCGAACTTGCGAAACCAGTGTTGCGCGTACATAACTACGCTCTGGAAACACCATGGGCACAGGGGGAGGGGCACCATCACGTCACGCCCGAAACGCGGCTTAAACCGCACTAGGGGCTGCCGATTTCTTAATTTTCTCTTATTTTCCGGACTCCATTCTTCGGAAGGCTTGTCCAGCAGTACAATTGCCGCACAAATATTACAACCAGGGAAGCAGAAAGCTACGCCGCACTGTGGAACTCTAAGGTGGTCTCTATAACGAGTAGTATACCTATTTCACATACCATTCCGCAGCTCGCCCCTGGAAAGGACACGTTAAATAGTCCCATTTTTCGCTTATCGCACTATTTGTACCGTTCTGCTTTGATCGCAGCTTTTTTAAATAAACAATGCATAGCTTCCGTCTATTATTGCATTACTCTTTTTTACGAATATATGTTCATTAATGACATGTTGCACCCGTACACTTTGGTACGGCCAATACGCCAGGGGCTTAAGTACCCCACAATACGGTGTGAGAAGTCCGAACACTTTCACAAGTGCGGCACCCCGAACTTATAGCATTATATGCATCAGCTCCGAATCATGTCTTGGGTCAATAGTTGGGTTTGCCCGACTCCTATGTTTTGGTACCTTACGTTCCGTTATATCGGCTAAGGTAGCACTAGGATAACTACTGTGATTGTGCCCCAGTTGAGCTGGGATAAGCACCTCAGTAGAGAAAGCTAAAACTGACCGTCATGATGAGGCGAGAGCTAGTTGCTATTCGAGAGGTTTTCGAGTCCCTAAAGACTTATGCCGCTTAGAGCGAGGAGTCGGCTTTGTCCGGCCTAGGCGTGGATAGCGCCCCGAACTCTGTCTTCCGAACACTAGGGGCTTCACCGAAATTTAAAATTATAGAATTCTATGGCTAAGTTAGAGTGTTCAAGCATTATAGTCCGATTGCCTTGTTCGTTGTGTTGAGCGCCTCCCTCGAAGGACCCAAGAATGGGAAAAGGAGCACTCATGTTTATCTGAACACCCCAGCACTCGTGGCATGGGGGCAGAAGCCGACGACTCGCCATCTCTCAAATTTGATAAATGGCCGCACAGAAGGTAATATTTTAAATTCAAAAGTGTTGCTTAGCACATATGAACAAGTTTTCAGTGTACAGGATCACAAATGCGAGTTTACTCAAAAATTACATCTTTGGAGCATTCATCCGCTATAAGGCGGGCACCCTTCATGACACCCTCATAATACGCTTCCGGGACGCGATGCTCCTTGCCTGGCGGCGGCCCGTCCTTCACCAGCTTCTCCGCATCCATCTTGCCCCAGTGCACTTTAGCACGGGCAAGCGCTCTACGGGCACCTTCGATGCAGACGGACCGCTTGATTACTTCAAGCCGTGAACAGGCATCCACCAGCCGCCTCACCAGCCCGAAGTAGCTCCCAGACAGAGCCTCCCTAGGCCAAAGCCGAACTATGAAGCCCTTTATGGCCTGTTCGGCCACCTTGTGGAGCTCGACCATTTGCTTCAGCTGGTCGCTCAAAGGCACCAGGTGTCCGGCCTTAGCATACTGAGACCAGAACACCTTCTCCGTCGAGCTCCCCTCCTCGGCTCGATAGTAGGCGGCGGCATCAGATGCACTGCGGGGCAAATCTGCGAATGCTCCTGGAGAGCTCCGGACTCGGGTAAGTAACAAGTAATTCACTTTCACGTGCTTGCTTTGCATAATGAATGCCTTACCCGCCGCTATCTTCTTCATCGCTTCAATTTCTTGGAGGGCTTTCTGGGCTTCGGCCTTGGCAGACTTTGCGCTTTTGAGGGCCGCCGCAAGGTCGGACGCTTGCGTCTTTGATTCAAGCTCCAAACTCTCGTGTTTTTTCACGAGAGCCTGGAGCTCTTTCTGCACCTCCTCCACCTGCGCCTCCTGCTTCCCTCTCTCTGTGCGCTCCGCGGCCGCTCTATTTTTGGCCTTGGACAGCGCTTGCTTAAGGGTTGCCACCTCGGTCGTGGCCCCTATAATAGCACGTTGATCCTGTCATTTTTTGCAACCACATCTTCTCTATATACTTGCGCAAGGTATTACTTACCTTCCTTCTCCTCGAGTTGCCTCTTGGCATGGCCGAGCTCGTTCTCGGACCGCGCGAGGTTTTGCTTCAGCATATCCACCTCCGCAGTCAGTGCGGCGGAGGCCAGCAGCGAAGCCTGCAAACGCATATTGACTTAATTATGTTAGACTCCTACGAATGTTATTAGATCCTATATTCGGCTTTTCTTTCCGAACGCCGAACAGAGCATCAGGGGCTACAATCTATGTGATAATATTTTTACATATTCTTTACTTACCTCAAAGCCTGTTAGAAGGCTGGCACAGCCTTCAGTCAGTCCGCTCTTGGCGGACTGAACCTTCTGGATCACCGCACTCATAATAGTGCGGTGCTCCTCGTCGATGGAGGCGCCGTTAAGCACCTCCAGCAAATTGTCCGGTGCCTCCGGTTGGACGGAGGTCACCGGCTCGGTAGGCTTGCCCCTCTTGGAAGGAGGCTGCCTACCGGAGTCCGGAACCGTTGAAGGTTCCGGCGCGGTGCCCTTGGGGGTTATATCCCCTTTACGCCTGGAGTCCGGGAGGTCACCACCACCTCCTGGCTTGGAACCTGTTGGGTGGAGAGGGAAGCCCAGTCCGCGGAGGAAATGGGGGAGGAACACCACCCTCTCATGGGGCCTAGGGGTGGAGATGAGATGCCCCTCTTCGGGAAGCCGGTGCGTAATGTCGTTAGACAATTATCCGTCCTTCCTCAGTCTTTTGATGTGTCCCTCCGTGACGGAGGAGACCATCCACTTGCCTCCTGCTCCGGACATGGCTGGAGAAGGTTGAGGTGGGGTGTGCGGACTTGGGCGCTGGAGCTCGAGTGCGCAGAAATGGATAGGTAAAGGAGGAAGAAGGCATGGATGAAAAGGTGGTTCCTTATCCCCTTATATGGGTGGACGCGACTATGCGCCCCCACCAGCTTGGTAAAACTCGCTTATCTCCCAAGCGTCGTAATCAATGGCGTGGTTGGGTTACCCGCACCCGTATTGATGAGAATCCCGGAATAAGGGGACACGATCTCTGCTTTGACAAGACGTGCCAAGGGAATCGCCTCGCTAAACACGCTGAGGTGGGACAGTAAAACGATTCGAATACGTCAGCAGATTAGATTTGTGTAAATATTATTCTCTCTATGGCAATATGTGGAAACTTATTTTGCAGAGCTGGACACTACCTTTGTGTTCAAAATCTTCTATGAAGTACTTGGAGGAGGGACCCGCCTTGCAATGCCGAAGACAATCTGCGCGCCAGACTCGTCGTCATTGAAGCCTGGTTCAGGGGCTACTGAGGGAGTCCTGGATTAGGGGGTCCTCGGACAGCCGGACTATATACTTTGGCCGGACTGTTGGATTATGAAGATACAAGATCGAAGACTTTGTCCCGTGTCCGGGTGGGACTCTCCTTTGTGTGGAAGGCAAGCTTGGCAATTCGGATATGTAGATCTCCTCCCTTGTAACCGACTCTGTGTAACCCTAGCCCTCTCCGGTGTCTATATAAACCGGAGGGTTTTAGTCCGTAGGACGAACAACAATCATACCATAGGCTAGCTTCTAGGGTTTAGCCTCTTTGATCTCGTGGTAGATCTACTCTTGTACTACCCATATCATCAATATCAATCAAGCAGGATGTAGGGTTTTACCTCCATCAAGAGGGCCCGAACCTGGGTAAAACATTGTGTCCCCTGCCTCCTGTTACCATCCGGCCTAGACGCACAGTTCGGGACCCCCTACCCGAGATCCGCCGGTTTTGACACCGACAGTCATACACCCAATGAAAATGGTTTGTTGGATCTCGATCATGGTGATACACATTTTCATAATATTGAAGCCAAAAGATGCAATGTTAATAATGATAGTGCAACTTATTTGTGGCATTGCCATTTAGGTAATATTGGTGTAAAGCACATGAAGAAAATCCATGCTGATGGGCTTTTGGAATCACTTGATTATGAATCAGTTGATGCTTGCGAACCATGCCTCATGGGCAAGATGACTAAGACTCCGTTCTCCAGAACAATGGAGCGAGCAACAAATTTGTTGGAAATCATACATACTGATGTATGTGGTCCGATGAATACTGAGGCTCGCGGCAGGTATCATTATTTTCTGATTTTCACAGATGATTTGAGCAGATATGAGTATATCTACTTGATGAAACACAAGTCTGAAACATTCGAAAAGTTCAAAGAATTTTAGTGTGAAGTGGAGAATCATCGTAACAAAAATAAAAGTTTCTACGATATGATCACAGAAGTAAAATATTTGATTTACGAGTTTGGCCTTCAGTTAAAACAATGTGAAATAGTTTCACTACTCACGCCACCTGGAAGACCACAGTGTAATGGTGTGTCCGAACGTCGAACCGTACTTTATTAGATATGGTGCGATCTATGATGTCTCCTACCAATTTACCACTATAGTTTTGGGGTTATGCGTTAGAGACAGCTACATTCACATTAAATAGGGCACCATCTAAATCCGTTGAGACGACACCATATGAACTATGGTTTCGCAAGAAACCCAAGCTGTCATTTCTTAAAGTTTGAGGTTGCAATGCTGATGTGAAAAAGTTCAACCTGATAAGTTCAAACCCAAATCAGAGATGTGCGTCTTCATAGGATACCCAAAAAGAAAATGTTGGGTACACCTTCTATCATAGATCCGAAGGCAAGATATTCATTGCTGAGAATGGATCCTTTCTACAGAAGGAGTTTCTCTCGAAAGAAGTGAGTGGGAGGAAAGTAGAACTTGATGAGGTAACTGTGCCTGCTCCCTTATTGGAAAGTAGTTCATCACAGAAATCTATTCCTGTGACTACTACACCAATTAGTGAGGAAGCTAATGATGATGATCATGTAACTTCAGATCAAGTTACTACCGAACCTCGTAGGTAAACCAAAGTGAGATCTGCACCAGAGTGGTACGGTAATCCTGTTCTGGAGGTCACGTTACTTGACCATGATGAACCTACGAACTATGAGGAAGCGATGATGAGCCCAGATTCCGCGAAATGGCTTGAGGCCATGAAATCTGAGATGAGATCCATGTATAAGAACAAAGTATGGACTTTGATTGACTTGCCCAAAGATCGGCGAGCCATTTAGATTAAATGGATCTTCAAGAGGAAGACGAACGCTGATAGTAGTGTTACTATCTACAAAGCTAGAATTGTCGCAAAAGGTTTTCGACAAGTTCAAGGTGTTGACTACGATGATAGTTTCTCACTCGTATCTATGCTTAAGTCTGTCCGAATCTTCTTAGCAATTGCCACATTTTATGAAATCTGGCAAATGGATAAACAAAACTACATTCCTTAATGGATTTATTAAAGAAGAGTTGTATATGATGCAACAAGAAAGTTTTGTCAATCCTAAAGGTGCTAACAAAATATGCAAGCTCCAGCGATCCATCTATGGACTGGTGCAAGCATCTCGGAGTTGGAATATATGCTTTGGTAAGTTGATCAAAGCATATAGCTTTATACAGACTTGCGGTTAAGCCTGTATTTACAAGAAAGTGAGTGGGAGCACTACAGCATTTTGATAAGTATATGTAAATGACATATTGTTGATCGAAGATGATGTAGAATTATTCTGCAAAGCATAAAGGAGTGTTTGAAAGGAGTTTTTCAAAGAAAGACCTCAGTGAAGCTGCTTACATATTGAGCATCAAGATCTATAGAGATAGATCAAGACGCTTGATAAGTTTTTCAATGAGTACGTACCTTGACAAGATTTTGAAGTAGTTCAAAATGGAACAGTCAAAGAAAGAGTTATTGCCTGTGTTACAAGGTGTGAAACTGAGTAAGACTCAAAGCCCGACCACGGTAGAAGATAGAAAGAGAATAAAAGTCATTCCCTATGCCTTGGCCATAGGTTCTATAAAATATTCCATGTTGTGTACCAGATCTATTGTATACCCTACACTAATTTTGGCAAGGGGTACAATAGTGATCTAGGAGTAGATCACTAGACAGCAGTCAAAATTATCCTTAGTGGAATAAGGATATGTTTCTTGATTATGGAGGTGACAAAAAGGATCGTCGTAAAGGCTTGCGTCGATACAAATTTTGACACTGATCCAGATGACTCTAAATCTCAATCTGGATAAATATTGAAAGTGGGAGCAATTAGCTAGAGTAGCTCCATGCAGAGCATTGTTGACATAGAAATTTGCAAAATACTTACGGATCTGAATGTGGCAGACCCGTTGACTAACCTTCTCTCACAAGCAAAACATGATCACACCTTAGTACTCTTTGGATGTTAATCACATAGCGACGTGAACTAGATTATTGACTCTAGTAAACCCTTTGGGTGTTGCTCACATGTCGATGTGAACTATGGGTGTTAATCACATGGTGATGTGAACTATTGGTATTAAATCATATGGCGATGTGAACTAGATTATTGACTCTAGTGCAAGTGGGAGACTGAAGGAAATATGCCCTAGAGGCAATAATAAAGTTATTATTTATTTCCTTATATCATGATAAATGTTTATTATTCATGCTAGAATTGTATTAACCGGAAACACAATACATGTGTGAATACATAGACAAACAGAGTGTCACTAGTATGCCTCTACTTGACTAGCTCGTTGTCGGGTGGTAGGTGCGACATATGCCAACGGGTGGCTTATCATTGTGGGAGCCAGTAAGACATCACCGGTGCCTGGAAACGGGATAAGGCGAAGACATGCACGCCGGCGGATCTTACCCAGCTTCGAGGCTCTCCGTGGAGATAACACCCCTACTGCTGCTCTGCGGGGTCTCCGCATGTTCACTAGATGAATCAAGTGGCTACACAACGCTCCTTGAGCTGTTTTGGGGGGAAGGAGGAAGAAGGGCACGGCTAGCCTGCTTCTTCTCCTTGATTTTTGTGTCTAGAATTAGCTAAGGGTCGAACCCTTTGCATGGGTGCTCCGGGGGGTTTATATAGGCCTACCCCCCGGGGGTACAATGGTAATCCGGCTGGGCACGGGGCCCAGCCGTCTGTGACTGCGCTCGCCGGCTTCCGCGCTGGCTGCTGGGGCCCGCCGACTTGTGGGTCCCGCCGGCTGCCGGCCCCTTGGTCGACAGGCAGGCCCCACTATCCAGGGCCTGGTCGGCGGCTGGTTACTGTGGCTTCATCCTGTTGACGTGAGCTCCATCGTGGCAAGCGCGGCTATAGTACCGCCGCCTGTCAGGCGATCACTGTAGCCTTACCGCGTCTTGTCTCCTTAATGGGGCGTCCTCTTCGAGGAAGGCGGCAAGCCGGCTGCAGGGAGCCGGCTCTGTCTTGGGCCGACTAGTTGGAGGCGGGGCCGCCTTCGGGCGTCTCTCTGCTCAAAGGGGCCCATCGTCTGTGGGACACGCTAGCGGCCCGTCGTGGGTGATGCCAGGGTCAACATGGCAACAGTGCCGCGCCGGACGGGTCGCCTAGCCCGTACGGCGCACCATGCCAGGCGTGCTCTGGGATTCGGGGGTGGCAGGCTTTACTGTAGCCACGCCCCATCGCACCGCCATTAGGTGGGTGCAAACTTTGTGGGTACGGTCTTGACCGCTTTATGGGGAGCCGGCTTCTTGGAGTCGGCCTTCTCATGGCCGGCTTCTTGGAGTCGGCCTTCTCATGAGGGCTAAAGTCGGACAGCCTTCCGAAAGCCGGCCTAGGTGGCAGCCAGCAAGGGGAAGGCGGCCCCTATGTCTTGAATTCTTGAGAGTCGGGCGGGCTCGTAATTTCTTCAGGTGGGCCAGGGGAAGCCGGCTAGGCTACCCATGGCTATTTACTCCGACAATAGTCCCCGAAGCTGATCGTGCTCCGAGGTGAGTAGGGGGACGAGAAGCTTGGTCGGCTTCACATCCTGGAGAGCCGTCTTAGCGGGCGTATGCCGACTTCAGAAAGCCCCGCGTCTCGTAGGCGAGAGGAGGGGGGCAACCCGCGTGCCGACTACGGGCCCCCCCATGGCCATGTGGCGGCAAGACCCTGCGAGCGCACGCGCGCGACGGGACACCGCCGCAGGCCCGGGCCCGCCACTCATGAGTCTTGGTCCGGGCACGGATCTTCCGTGGCCCACAGGGGCCGCTCGCCTTCTCGAGGCAGTTTTGTTTCGCCGTTAAGGCTCGATAATCGCGGGACGTGGGGAGTGGGCACGATCGATCCCCACGCTTCCCCATGCCGCGCCTCCTCGGCTCCGCCACGTGAGCCTATAAGTAGGGGGAGGAGGGAGAGCGACAGAGGTTCGCACGCTCCCTCCCGCTCCGCCCCTCCTAACCCTCATCTTCTTCCTCTCGCTGCCGTCGCAGCTTCCAGTCTCAGCGCCGTCGCGTCTCCACACCGCCTCGTTCCCATGGCGTTGTCAAGCTCGTGGGATGGCTCCAACGTCCATGAAGACCACATGGAGTTCCTTCGCCAGACCCGGCGTCTGCCCGGCGCCGACCGCGTACAGGTCCGCCTGGCACCCGCGAAGGAGATCTCGCCGGCGCCGGAGGAGGGCGAGCGGGTCGTCTTCCGCTCGCACTGCGTGCGCGGCTTCGGCCTTCCAGCGAGCAGGTTTCTGCGCTCTTTCTTGGAGTTCTACCACCTCCAGCCGCATGACCTCACACCCAATGCGGTGATGCTGCTGTCGGCCTTCGTCTCCCTCTGCGAAGGCTTCTTGGGGCTGCTCCCCACGCTGGAGCTCTGGGGAGAGTTCTTCCAGAGCAAGCTCGGCACGGTCGTCGCCGGCGTGCCCACCCCCTGCGGAGCCTTCATCGCCATGAGGAGGGCGAGCGAGAACAATCCATTCCCGCCCATCCCCCTGATCCAGCCGGTGAAGGTCTGGCAGAGATCTTATTTCTATGTGAAGAACATCACCGAGCAAGGAGACTACATCAACCTGCCGGATTACGTAGCCGGCCCGCCGGCTGGGAGGCAGCCCTCGTGGAGCTTCCGGTCCCGGTCATTGTCTCCGGCCGGGAATGCCGCCATCTCCCGGCTTCGGGTGTTGGTTCAGTCGGAAGGCTTGCGCGGGGCCGACTTGGTGGCCGCCTTCATGGAGCGCCGGATACTTCCTCTCCAAAGCCGGCCCCATATGATGTGTCAGATGAGCGGCCGCTTCGACCCAAGCCGTCTGAGCACATGGGAAATGCCCCACGCGGAGGTGGCGCTCATGGTTAACTACATCGCCAACTGTAAGCTCGCCGGGGACTGGCAATACGGCAAGGTTCCGTATTCCCGCGCCAATCCTCCGCCCGTGGTAAGTCTCTCTCTCTATCTTCTTATTGTCGTCGGCCGGCTTCTGACTAGTCGGCTCTTTTGAGCAGAACCATCTTCTTGCGCCACCGGTTGGGGCGGCGGGAATTGAACGCCAGTATACCCCCGACCGCACGGTGGATGATGTTGACGACCCGGATTTGGGGGCGGCCGCCATGGAGGACGTCGTCGTGGGGGACAGTGCCGAGCCCGGAGGCTCAAGGTTCACCGCGAGCTTCGAGGACTGGCCGGACGAATTCGAAGCCGAAGTCGCCCCGCATCGCCAGCCGGCGGCCGACCAACAGGGCGCGGGCTCGTCTGTCGCGCTGGCTGCCGGCGGCGCGCAGAAGCGCCGGGCCGCTCTAGGCCTCTTCGGCAGTCGGCCGAAGAAGTCCAAGCTCTCCACCGTGGCGACAAAGCGAGACGAGGCGGCCGCGAAGGCGGCCCGCTTCCGCAAGGCGGTGAAGCAGCCCCAGGCGGTCTCGGCGTAAGTCTTCGACTGCCCTGCCGCATGCTCGTCATTATTCTCTTTCTCTTCGAATATTCTTCTTAACTTTTCTTTGCTTGCCGGACAGCGCGCCGCTTTCCCTTGAGCGGGGCCCGGGCGGCTCCGTCATGGGGCCGGCTGGAGGGTCTTTGAGCTCCCGCCGCGTGGACCCCCGCGCCGATCTCAGGGAGGTCACAGAGCGGAACGCCCGCGAAGCACGGGAGGAGCGCGAGGCGGTGGAGAAGGCAGCCGCCCAGGCGGCGAGGGAGCAAGCCGAGGCGGTAGCCAAGGCCCAGATGGAGGCGGCTACCGCGGAGACGGAGGCGGAAAGCTCGTGCAGCCATCCTCCACTGCTCGCCATTCCTCTCTGAGCCGTAGCCCCCGACACCTCATTGCCCTTGGCGGAGGAGATCGTCCAAGACCCGCCGCTGTTGGAGAGGAGGGAGGACCCTGTGGCCTTGGCGGGGAGAGCGCCGCCAGCAGCGCCAACCGGAGCGGGCCAAGGCGGTCAATCGTCAGCGGCGCCAGAGGGGCCGGCCGGGGGTGAGCCGGAGAACAGAGCCGGCCTCGAGGTACAGCTGGCGAAGGGCCGGCGCACAGGGGGAAGCGCCGCTCCGCCGGAGTTGCGCCGAGCCGCGGGGGCAGGCCTGCTGGCGGAAGATCTGGAGGCGGCCAGCACCGCCGTGTCCGAGTGGACTCCCAGCGGGAGGACTGGTGAGCTGGATGCGGCGGCTCAAGGGGTCCGAAGCCGTCTACAAGCTCAGGCCGCCCTGCTGCAACAGCTCAACCAAGAGTTCTTGTCAACGCAAGCCACTATCCGGGTGAGCCCTTCGTTCTTGGCTGCTTTGCTTTCTTAATTTCTTCCGTGGGGGCGCGTCAGCGCACCCACTGGGTGTAGTCCCCGAGATTCGGGCCGACTGCTGCGCAGTCGGGTCGGATCTTTCTCGACGGCCACCTTACTTTGCTTCTTTCTGAACTTTCAGGCATACCACAACCTTCGTGCCGCCGCCTTCGACTCCCAGGCTCGGGAGTTGAGACGGCGGACCGTCGACCTGGCCGACAGCCGAAGTAAGTACTCAATTTTGTCTGTCCCCTATGGGGGCGCGTCAGCGCACCCACTGGGTGTAGTCCCCAAGATTCGGGCCGACTGCTACGCAGTCGGGTCGGATCTTTCTTGACGACTCTTTTCTTATTGGTTTTTCTTTGTCTTCAAGGGCCAACGCCGACTTGAGGAAGGAGCTCGGTGAGGCGAAGGCCGCCCTTCATACCAAGGAGGCCGAGTGCGCCGCCTTGGTCCAGGAAAGGAATCGCCTAGCCAAGAAGCTGGCCGACCAAGAGGAGAGCCACAAAGCGGCCCTGCAGGCGGCGCAGGAAAGCGAAGACGCCTTGATGGCGGAGTATGAGATGGCGGCGGCGACCTGGTCTGAGACCCGGCGAGGCCTGGATGAAGGCTTCGGCCGGATCAAGGACTTGATCGACGGTAAGCTGCCTTCCTCGGCCCTCCCCTGCCCCTTGCCGCTTGGATTTTTTGACTTATATTGAGCTGTTGCAGATTACTTCCCGGGCTACTCCGCCTTCGCCGCCCAACGCATTGAGGCCCATCGCGAGGCGCGCCGTCAAGCGGGGACTGACATTGCGCCGGATGCAAACCGGACCCTTGAGGAGCAGCTCCTGGCTATCCAGGCACGGTTGCAGCCGGCTCATCGGATGCTTCGCCGGCTCCAACATGCCGGGGCGCAAGTGTTGGCCGCCCTCTGGCCCGGCGAGACGATCCCCCGCACCCCAAGCCGAACTGCCGACTGGCTGGAAGTCGCAGTTGGTCGCTTCGAGGCTTGGAAAGCATCAGCGGCCCGCCTCGGAGCCGGGCGGGCGTTGGAATTCGTTCGGGCTTGGTACCCAGGGCTGAGCCTGGACCAGCTGCGCACTTGGCGGATGGAGGCCGACGCGGAGCTGGAGGAGGTGAGGCCGGCTATCGCCCAACGAGCTTCGACGATCGCCGAGTGCACCAACATCAGTGTTTTCGCACCCGAAATCGATGATGACGGTGTTGTTCAGCCGGAGGAGTGGTTCGGGCTGGACCCGGCGGTGGGCGAGGACTCGGCGGAGGAGATTGCCTCCAGCGACGAGGGCGAAGAAGATGAAGACGAGGACGGCGAAGACGTCGAGCCGGCTGGTGGAACAACCAGCCAACCTCAGGCCGACCGTGCCTCCAGCAACAAGGCACGTGGAAGCGCACCCTCTGCGGGAGGCGGCGACCAAGCCGAAGTTCATCAGCCGGCCGCTCCTTCAGCCGGCACGACCGTCTCCGCCAACCAGTCTGGCTCGTCGGCCGCTCCGCCAGCTTGACCTGCCGTCTTTATCTTTCCTGCTTTGTTGTCTTTGAACAATCTTTGTTAAGTTTTCGCAGTTCCACCCACTGGGGGTGTATCCAAACTATGTTGAATGCTGGCCTCTTGGAGGTCTTTTTATGTAAATATTATTATGTGCATGTTTGGTTTCCATTCACGTATGCTTTTTTATCCTTAGGCTTTTTCCTTTGCCGCCTTCCCTCTTTGGGGAGGCAAGTACTTGAGCTTTCTTGGATTAAAGTGAAGTGAATGGAAACCGGCCGGCCGGCTACTCTGGTAGCCAGTCGGCGGTGTGAGAAAAAACAGCTTTTGTTATATTAGTCCGTCAGTCCCTAGCCGTTTTTCGTGTGGGCGCCCGTTTCTACCTTTAACTCTTGCCAGTCGGACAGCCGGTTCTTCGGACTGCGACTTTTGGCAAGAGAAGGCTTGAGAGCCGGCACACTACTCGTCTGACTGTGGGTAGGACTTCTAACATAACTCCAGTCGGCCAGTCCCCGAGCCGACTAGTCGAACTCGGTGCCGGACGGAATAAGTAAATGATACGACAAGGTCATGAGCATGATACTTTCATTCATAAATAAGAGATGGCAGTCCCCGAGCCTTCCTCGGGGAGCCTTTTGTCTGGTACTTAATACAAAAGTTAGCGCGGTACATACTGCATTTCAACTGTAAAATCTTCGGAGGAGGTTGGCATTCCATGGTCGTTCCGACTCCTTGCCGGAGTCGTCTCTCTTGTGTGCCTTCGGCTTCTGTGCGTCGATCAGGTAGTAGGAGTCGTTGCCTAGAGCTCTGCTGATGATGAAGGGGCCTTCCCAAGGGGCTGAGAGCTTGTGTTGGCCGGCTGTTCGCTGGATCAGCCGGAGCACAAGATTGCCCTCTTGGAAAGATCTTGGCCTGACTTTCCGGCTGTGGTAGCGGTGCAAACCCTGCTGGTAGATGGCAGACCGGCTGAGGGCTAACAGCCGGCTTTCTTCCAGCAGGTCGACGCCGTCTTCTCGTGCTTCCTTGGCCTCCGCTTCCGTGTACATGGTTACTCAAGGCGAGTCGAACTCGATGTCAGTACAGATGACCGCCTCGGCACCATACACAAGGAAGAAAGGGGTGAAGCCGGTTGACTTGTTTGGTGTAGTGCGCAGACTCCAGAGGACAGCCGGCAGCTCATCGAGCCAACAGCCGGCCGAGCGCTCCAGAGGTACGACCAGTCGAGGCTTGATACCGGAGTGGATGAGGCCGTTAGCTCGCTCGACCTGGCCGTTGGAGTGCGGGTGGGCGACGGATGCTAAGTCCAGCCGGATACCTTGGGCTGCGCAGAAACGTGCCAAGGCTCCTTTGGCAAAATTCGTGCCATTGTCGGTGATGATGCTGTGTGGCACACCGTACCGAGTTGTTATGTCTGCGATGAACATCACGGCAGTCGGCCCATTCAGCTTCTTGATCGGCTTTGCCTCAACCCACTTGGTGAATTTGTCCACGGCGACGAGCAAATGCGTTATGCCGCCGCGCGCCGTCTTGAATGGGCCCACCATGTCCAGTCCCCAAACGGCAAAGGGCCAAGTGAGGGGAATGGTCTTGAGGGCCAAAGCCGGCACGTGTTGCTTGGAGCTGAAGAGTTGGCATCCCTTGCAATGTTTGACTAATTCTTTGGCGTCATCCAAAGCAGTCGGCCAGAAGAAACCATGGCGGAAGGCTTTGGCGACAAGTGATCTTGAGGCCGCATGGTGGCCGCATTCACCTTGGTGAATGTCTGTGAGGATTGCAATGCCCTTCTCTTGATCAATGCACCGTTGGAGGATTCCAGTGACACTATGCTTGAGTAGTTCTCTGTTGACGATTGTGTATGCTCCGGCTCGACGTTGGACTTGTCTTGCTTCTGTTTCTTCAGACGGCAGGTCTTGGTTTACTAGGAAGTTGAGGATGGACTGAGCCCATGATGGAGCCCCGACTTCTCCTACCGCCAATGTGGCTACTGCTACCAGGGTGGGCGGGCTGGGCGGTGAGGTGTTGGAGTCGGCCGCCGACTGTAGCGCTGGTGCAGTCCCCGGGCCGGCTGCCGCAGTCCCCGAGCCGGCTACCGCAGTCCCCAAGCCGGTTGCCGAAGTCCCCGAGTCGGCCGCCGAAGTCCTCGAGCCGGCTGCCGAAGTCCCCGAGCCGGCTACCGAAGTCCCCGAGCCGGCTACCGAAGTCCCCGGGCCGGCTACGGGGGTCTTGGGGTCGCCTACTTGGTTCTTCGAGCCGTATCCGACTGCGTCGGGGTCAGGCGGCACGAAGATGGAATCGGATTCCGGAGACGGCTTGAGGAGGCGTTGTAGAGTGATGCCGGTTGGAATTGCTTGCCGAGTGGAGCCTATTCGAGCCAGGGCATCGGCTGGCTCGTTGTCGGCTCGTGGTACGTGGAGGAACTCGCATCCTTCAAAGTATCCGCCGATTTGTTGGACCGGGAAGCGGTAGCTCGCCATATTCGCGTCCTTGGTGTCCCAGTCGCCGGATGATTGCTGGACTACCAGGTCCGAGTCGCCATAGCATAGGATCGGGCGAATGCCAAGTTCTTTGGCAAGCCGGAGCCCGTGTATGAGCGCCTCGTACTCGGCCACATTGTTGGAGGCGGCAAAGTGGATCTATAGCGTGTATCTGAGCTTGTCGCCTTTCGAAGAGGTAAGGACGACGCCGGCTCCCAAGCCGGTGCGCATCTTGGACCCGTCGAAGTGCATGCGCCAATGGGTGGAGTCGGGAGCCGGTGGCAGGTACTGGGTCTCGGCCCAGTTGATGAGGAAGTCGGCCAGTGCTTGGGACTTGATGGCAGTGCGGGGCTGGTAGAAGATCGTGTACGGGGCCAGCTCGATGGCCCATTTCGCCACCCGGCCGGATGCATCCCGGCTGCCTATGATCTCGGCTAGCGGGGCAGTGCATACGACCGTGACGGGATGCTCTTGAAAGTAGGGCTTCAGCTTCTTGGCGGTGAAGTACACGCCATAACACATCTTTTGGTAGTGCGGGTAGTTCTGCTTCGAGGCGGACAGCACCTCGCTCAAATAGTACACCGGCCTCTGGACCGGCTGGGCTCGGCCTTCTTCTGGGCGCTGGACTACGATGACGGTGCTGACCACCCGGCTGGTTGCAGCGATGTAGAGGAGCATGGGCTCTTTCTCAGTCGGCGCCGCGAGGACAGGCGGCGTGGCCAGCATCTTCTTCAGCTCGTGAAAAGCTTGGTCGGCCTGGTCGTTCCACTCGAAGTGAGTGCTCTTCTTCATGAGGCGGTAGAGAGGGAGAGCCTTCTCTCCGAGCCGGCTGATGAAGCGGTTCAAGGAGGCTAAGCACCCGGTGAACTTCTGAATGTCTCGAAGCTTGGTGGGGATCGCCATTCTCTCGATGGCCTTGATCTTCACCGGGTTGCATTCAATGCCGCGTTCAGAGACCAGGAACCCTAGGAGCTGGCCGGCTGGCACTCCGAACACACATTTCTCGAGGTTGAGCTTGATTTGGAACCGGCGTAGGTTCTCAAACGTTTCCTTGAGGTCTCCCAGCAAGGTGCCGCGCTTCTCCGTCTTCACCACAATGTCGTCCACGTATACGTGAGCATTTCTGCCGAGTTGCTTGAGGAGGCACTTCTGCATGCAACGCTGAAAAGTGGCACCGGCATTTCTCAAGCCGAATGTCATAGTCAGGTAGCAGAAGGCTCCAAATGGCGTGATGAAGGCGGTCTTCAGGCGGTCGTCCGGGTCTAGCTTTATCTGATGGTATCCGGAGTAAGCATCCAAAAAACTCAACAGCTCGCATCCGGCTGTGGAGTCTATCACTTGGTCAATCCTTGCAGGGCAAAAGGATCTTTGGGGCAGGCCTTGTTGAGGCTCGTGTAGTCTATACACATGCGCCACTTGTTGTTCTTCTTTAGCACAAGGACCGGGTTGGCGAGCCACTCTGGAAAGAAAACTTCCATGATGAAGCCGGCCGCCAAGAGCCGGGCTATCTCCTCCCCTACAATCCTGCGCTTCTCCTCCGACAATCGGCGAAGGGGTTGCCTGACTGTCTTTGCGTCCTCTCGAACGTGTAGTTTGTGCTCGGGGAATTTCCTCGGAACACCCGACATGTCCTTGGGGGACCATGCAAAGATGTCCCAATTCTCAAGGAGGAAATCGGCGAGCTCGCCTTCCTATTTGCTGTTCAGGTTCGCCCCGATGACGGCAAACCTCTCTGGATGCTCGGGGTCAAGAGGTATCTTCTTCGTCTCCTTGGCCGGCTGGGAAAGATCCCTCAGCATCGTGCTCCTTGGGGTCGGGGGACACGGCCGACTGCTTGCCGGCTATGGCCACGACTCGGTCCAGCATCTTCTTCTCTTCGGCAATCACAAGGGACTCGGCCAGCCGGCTGCTGGCCGCCGCACACTCGGAGGACTTCTTATAATCACCGGCTACGGTGATGACGCCTTTGGTGCTTGGTATCTTCATCTTGAGGTATGCATAGTGGGGAAATGCCATGAATTTGGCCAAAGCAGGTCGGCCAAGCAATGCATGGTAAGGGCTCTCCAGGTCCACCACTTCAAACCAGATCGCTTCCCGGCGGAAATGCTCCTTGTCCCCAAAAAGCACATAAATCTTGATTTTGCCAATGGGGGCGCAGGACAGGCCGGGTACGATGCCATGGAACACTGTCCGCGTAGGCATCAGCTGCTTCGTCTTGACATTTAGCTTTTCCAGGGTGTCACGGTACAGGATGTTGATGCTGCTCCCGCCGTCTATCAACACACGGGACAAGCGGGCGGCGCGTCTGTCTGTTGCAAGGGTGGCTTCCAGGACCAAAGCATAAGAGCCGGGACACAGCATCACCTCCGGATGGTCGGCCCGGCTCCAGCTGATGGGCTTTTCTGACCAATGCATGTGTCCGGCGGGGTTGGCAGTGACCACGCTGACTTCCTGGTGCTCTCGGCGTTTGCTGCGCCGGTCTTCGGGTTGGCTGGTAAAGACGATGTAGGTGGCTTGCTTGCCAGGGAACTCGTCATGCACGGCTCCGACTGCGGGCCGAGCGGCCGGAGGCGGCGGGCCGGCGGGCGGAGGCGGCAAGAGACCCTCGCCCTTGGAGATTCGGGTGAGCCAATTGCACTTCTGGGTCGTGTGGTTGGACGGCTTCGCGCCGCTGTGGAACTTGCAAGGGGCGTCGAGAGTTTGCTCGTAGGAGAAAGCGGGCTGCCAAGCCGGCCTGCCGCCCTTGGGTTTCTTGGGCGCCGGTCGTTCTTCAGGCGGCGCATCTTCGACTGTGGCCATCTGTCGACTGGCGGGAGGCGGCGCGGGGCCCTTGCGCTTGTGGTCGCTCGAGTTGGGGTGTCGGCCAGAATCCCCAGCCGGCGTCTTGGGCGCCGGGTTGAGTACCTTTCCGGACACGTCTACCCGAAGCTCGGTCTTCATCGAGGAGTCGTCGGTGGCGTACTTATCCGCTATGTCCAGAAGTTCGTCGAGGGTAGCCGGCTCATCGCAGAGGAGCTTGTGCTTGAGGAGGGTGCCTTCTCAGCATCCGGCTATGAAGTATTCTATGGCTTGCACCTCGTGCACCCCTTCGCAGGAGTTGCGGAGCTCGGCCCAACGCGTGAGGTAATCGCGAGTGGACTCGGCGGGGCCTTGTACGCATAAGGAGAGCTGTCTGGGCTTGGGAGCCCGCTTGTAGGTGCTGGTGAAGTTGCGGATGAAGGCTTCTGTGAAATCTAGCCAGCTATTGATGCTACGCGGCTTGAGGCTGTTGAGCCAGGTCCGCGCCGTGCCTTGCAGCATGAGGGGCATGTACTTCACGGCAACGCGCCGGTTGCCGTTGGCTATGCTAACCGCCGTGGAGTAGTCGATCAACCAATCTTCCGGCTTTAAGGAGCCATTGTACTTGGGCGTGTCCCTTGGGAGCGAGAACCCTTTGGGAAAGGGCTCGTCACGGATGCGGGGGCCGAAACAAGGCGGGCCGACATCGTCCTCTTCTTCCAACGTCAGGGATCGCGCCAGGTGGTCGATCCGATGGCGGGCGTCGCTCTCGCCGATTCCTTCACGGCGGCCTAGCCGGCCGCTGAGAGTCGGGTGCGCCACTGCAGCGAGGCGGGATATCTCTCTCCACGGGGCGGAGGCGGAGGCGGGTCACCTCGCCATTCCATGGCTCGGGGATGACCGTCCGCGTCTCGCTCGATGGAGATCCGGGTCTGGCTGCGGCTGGTAGCCGGCTCCTTCTCGCGTCGCGCGCGGGTATTGCTCGTAGTCGACGTCCGGGACATCGCGCCGTGATCTCGGCGCGGGGGAGGGCTTCCCGCACGGGCCTCTGCTTCGTGCCGCTGCGCGGCTGCGTCGATCAGTTGCTGGATGCGCCGGGTCATGTGGGGGAGGTCTTCGGCCTCCAAGCCGTCCAACTCGTCTACGGCCGCTTGGGCGGCACGCAAGTTCTCGAGCGGCATGGCATAGACCGGGCGGTCGACTCCCAGCATGTCGGCGATGACGGTGCCGCGTTGCTTGACAAGGCCGGCCCGGCTTGGCCCGCCCCGGGCCGGCGTGCCGAAGGCGGCGCGGTCAGCTTCGCGCTGGTAGGCCTCAGTGAGGCGTCTTACAGAGGCCAGCCTCCGGCCCTCTGCGAGGAGGGCGAGGCGGCGTGCTTCCAGTGCTCCATCGTCGGCATCAGCTGGGAGGGGAGCGGACAAGTCGCGGGCCGCCGCGCGCGAGGCGTCGTGTGCGCTCTCGGCGGTCAGGCCGCCGTGGCCGACAACCATCACTTGGGCGGTGACAGCATCGCAGTCGTCGGTTCGAGGAAGCGGGTCGTTGTAGATCACGACGTTGGTGGGGAAGGTGTCGTAGGAGGCCGTGTTGGAGTCGCCAGGCATCGGGTCGGTGGAGCCAACCGACTCCAGGTCCGCAGCGGGCTCGCTGGAGACATGGAGCTAGCCGAGAAGGTTGGCGAGGTGGTCGGTTCCTGCATCGGAGGCGAGCTCGTCGGAGATGAGAGTTTTGTCGAGGAGATCGGTGAGGCCGCCTGCCGCGCAGATGCTGGTGACGCCTTGTAGCGCATCGTGGCAAGCGCCATTGGGCGTGCCGGGCTGGCTATGCTCGCGGGGGAGGAATAAGGTTCCCGTCCAGAATAGATCTCTGGACGACGGTGCACCTGGCCCCACGGTGGGCGCCAAATGTCAGTGGTAGGTGCGACATATGCCAACGGGTGGCTTATCATTGTGGGAGCCAGTAAGACATCGCCGGTGCCTGGAAACGGGATAAGGCAAAGACATGCACGCGGCGGATCTTACCCAGCTTCGGGGCTCTCCGTGGAGATAACACCCCTACTACTGCTTTGCGGGGTCTCCGCATGTTCACTAGATGAATCAAGTGGCTACACAACGCTCCTTGAGCTGTTTTGGGGGGAAGGAGGAAGAAGGGCACGGCTAGCCTGCTTCTTCTCCTTGATTTTCGTGTCTAGAATTAGCTAAGGGTCGAACCCTTTGCATGGGTGCTCCGAGGGGTTTATATAGGCCTACCCCCCCGGGGGCACAATGGTAATCTGGCTGGGCACGGGGCCCAGCCGTCTGTGACTGCGCTTGCCGGCTTCCACGCCGGCTGCTGGGGCCCGCCGACTGGTGGGTCCCGCCGGCTGCCGGCCCCTTGGTCGACAGGCAGGCCCCACTATCCAGGGCCTGGTCGGCGGCTGGTTACTGTGGCTTCATCCTGTTGACGTGAGCTCCATCGTGGCAAGCGCGGCTACAGTACCGCCGCCTGTCAGGCGATCACTGTAGCCTTACCGCGTCTTGTCTCCTTAATGGGGCGTCCTCTTCGAGGAAGGCGGCAAGCCGGCTGCGGGGAGCCGGCTCTGTCTTGGGCCGACTAGTTGGAGGTGGGGCCGCCTTCGAGCGTCTCTCTGCTCAAAGGGGCCCACCGTCTGTGGGCCACGCTGGCGGCCCGTCGTGGGTGATGCCAGGGTCAACATGGCAACAGTGCCGCGCCGGACGGGTCGCCTAGCCCGTACGGCGCACCATGCCAGGCGTGCTCCGGGATTCGGGGGTGGCAGGCTTTACTGTAGCCACGCCCCGTCGCACCGCCGTTAGGTGGGTGCAAACTTTGTGGGTACGGTCTTGACCGCTTTATGGGGAGCCGGCTTCTTGGAGTCGGCCTTCTCATGGCCGGCTTCTTGGAGTCGGCCTTCTCATGAGGGCTAAAGTCGGACCGCCTTCTAAAAGCCGGCCTGGGTGGCAGCCAGCAAGGGGAAGGCGGCCCCTATGTCTTGAATTCTTGAGAGCCGGGCGGGCTCGTAATTTCTTCAGGTGGGCCAGGGGAAGCCGGCTAGGCTACCCATGGCTTTTTACTCCGACACTCGTTGATCAAAGATGGTTATGTTTCCTAACCATTGACATGAGTTGTCATTTGATTAACGGGATCACATCATTAGGAGAATGATGTGATTGACTTGGCCCATTCCGTTAGCTTAGCACTTGATCGTTTAGTTTGTTGCTATTGCTTTCTTCATGACTTATGCATGTTCCTATGACTATGAGATTATGCAACTCCCGTTTACCGGAGGAACACTTTGTGTGCCACCAAATGTCACAACGTAACTGGGTGATTATAAAGGTGCTCTACATGTGTCTCCAAAGGTACTTGTTGGGTTGGCATATTTCGAGATCAGGATTTGTCACTCCGATTGTCGGAGAGGTATCTCTGGGCCCACTCGGTAATGCACATCACTATAAGCCTTGCAAGCATTGCAACTAATGAGTTAGTTGCGGGATGATGTATTACGGAATGAGTAAAGAGACTTGCCAGTAACGAGATTGAACTAGGTATTGAGATACCGACGAGCGAATCTCGGGCAAGTAACATACCGATGACAAAGGGAACAACGTATGTTGTTATGCGGTTTGACCGATAAAGATCTTCATAGAATATGTAGGAGCCAATATGAGCATCCAGGTTCCGCTATTGGTTATTGACCGGAGACGTGTCTCGGTCATGTCTACATAGTTCTTGAACCTGTAGGGTCCGCACGCTTAAAGTTCGATGACGGTTATATTATGAGTTTATGTGTTTTGATGTACTGAATGTAGTTCGGAGTCCCGGATGAGATCAGGGACATGACGAGGAGTCTCGAAATGGTCGAGACATAAAGATTGATATATTGGATGACTATATTCGGACACCGGAAAGGTTCCGAGTGATTTGGGTATTTATCGGAGTAACGGGGAGTTACGGGAATTCGCCGGGGAGTGTATGGGCCTTGTTGGGCTTTAGGGGAAAGAGAGAGAGGCAGGCCGCGTGCCCCCCAAGGCCTAGTCCAAATTGGACTAGGGGGAAGGCATGCGCCCCCTCATTCCTTCTCTTCTCTTTTCCCTTTCCTTCTCTCCTACTCCTTCTACTTGGAAGGGCTCCTAGTTCTACTAGGAAAGGGTGAATCCTACTCCCGGTGGGAGTAGGACTCCCCTAGGGCATGCCATAGAGAGGGTCGGCCCCTCCCCTCCTCCACTCTTTTATATACGTGGCCAGGGGGCACCCCATAGACACAACAATTGATCTCTTGTTCTCTTTGCCGTGTGCGGTGCCCCCCTCCACCATAATCCACCTCGATCATATCGTAGCGGTGCTTAGGCGAAGCCCTGCGTCGGTCGAACAGTATCATCATCACCACGCCGTCGTGCTGACGAAACTCTCCCTCAACACTCGGCTGGATCGGAGTTCGAGGGACGTCATCGAGTTGAACGTTTGTAGAACTCGGAGGTGTCGTGCATTCGGTACTTGATCGGTCGGATCGTGAAGACGTACGACTACGTCAACCGCGTTGTGCTAACGCTTTCGCTTTCGGTCTATGAGGGTACGTGGACACACTCTCCCCTCTCGTTGTTATGCATCACCATGATCTTGCGTGTGCGTAGTCATTTTTTGAAATTACTACGTTCCCCAACACAAATATTCTCAAATATTCCAGAAAAAATCATATTTAAATTTCAGGGCATTTGGAGAACTTTTATTTTTGGGGTATTTTTATATTGCACGGATAATTCTGATAACAGACAGAAAATACTATTTTTATTTTATTTAATATAAATAACAGAGAGTAAAAGGAGGGTACAGAGAGTTGTGTTTTCTAAATTCATCCATCTCATGATCATCAAAAGGAATCCATTAACAAGGTTGATCTAGTCTTATTAACAAACTCATTCCGAATAACATGGAACTGGAGAATTTTCGAATAACACTAGGTTACCTCAACGGGGATATGCACATCCCCAACAATAATAATATCATATTTCTTCTTGAAAGTACGAAGAGGAAATTCAAAACCTCCAAAAATAATTGATGGAATTTTTCCTATAGAATTGATACTGTGAACTTGAGGTTGTTTCCTCGGAAAGTGTACCGTATGCTCATTACCACTAACATGAAAAGTGACATTGCCTTTGGTGCAATCAATAACAGCCCCTGTAGTATTCAAAAAGGGTCTTCCAAGAATAATAGACATACTATCGTCCTTGGGAATATCAAGAATAACAAAGTCTGTTAAAATAGTAACGTTCGCAACCACAACAGGCACATCCTCACAAATACCGACAGGTATAGCAGTTGATTTATCAGCCATTTGCAAAGATATTTCAGTAGGTGTCAACTTATTCAAATCAAGTCTACGATATAAAGAGAGAGGCATAACACTAACACCGGCTCCAAGATCACATAAAGCAGTTTTAACATAGTTTCTTTTAATGGAGCATGGTATAGTGGGTACTCCTGGATCTCCAAGTTTCTTTGGTATTCCACCTTTAAAAGTGTAATTAGCAAGCATGGTGGAAATTTCAGCTTCCGGTATCTTTCTTTTATTAGTAACAATTTCTTTCAGGCTTAGCATAAGGATTCATTTTGAGCATATCAGTTAATCGCATATGCAAAAAGATAGGTCTAATCATTTCAGCAAAGCGCTCAAAATCCTCATCATCCTTTTTCTTGGATGGTTTGGGAGGAAAAGGCATGGGTTTTTGAACCCATGGTTCTCTTTCTTTACCATGTTTCCTAGCAACAAAGTCTTTCTTACCATAACGTTGATTCTTTGATTGTGGGTTATCAAGATCAACAACAGGTTCGATTTCTATATCATTATCATTGATAGGCTGAGCATCTTCATGAACATTATCATTAACATTATCACTAGTTCCAGGTTCATTACCAGATTGTGTTTCAGCATTAGAAATAGAAATATCATTTGGATTCTCAGGTGTTTCAACAATAGGTTCACTAGAATCATGCAAAGTCCTATCATTTTTCTTTTTCTTCCTTTTATAAGGACTAGGTGCATCTATATTATTTCTATGAGAATCTTGCTCAATTCTCTTAGGGTGGCCCTCAGGATACAAAGTTTCCTGAGTCATTTTACCGGTTCTAGTAGTCACTCTAACAGCATAGTCATTATTCTTACTATTCAATTCATTGAGAAAATCATTTTGAGCTTTAAGTACTTGTTCTACTTGAGTGGTAACCATAGAAACATGTTTACTAATAAGTTTAAGTTCGCCTTTGACATTAGCCATATAATCACCCAAGTGTTCAAGCATATCAGCACTGTGTTTTAATTCTCTACCAAAATAAGCATTGAAGTCTTCTTGCTTAACCATAAATTTATCAAACTCATCTAAGCATGGGCTAGCAAACTTAGTAAATGGGATTTCAGCTTTATCATATCTATAAAGAGAATTTACCTTTACTACCTGTGTCGGGTTACCAAGACCATGTGTTTCTTCAATAGGCGGTAAATTAAGACCATGTATTTCTTCAATAGGAGGTAAATTCTTAACATCTTCAGCTTTAATACCCTTTTCTTTCATGGATTTCTTTGCCTCTTGGATATCTTCAGGACTGAGAAATAGAACACCCCTTTTCTTCGAAGTTGGTTTAGGAATAGGCTCAGGAGTTGTCTCAGGAAGTGTCCAATTATTTTCATTTGTCAACATATTATTCAATAGAATTTCAGCTTCATCTGGTGTTCTTTCCCTGAAAACAAAACCAGCACAACTATCCAGGTAATCTCTGGAAGCATCGGTTAGTCCATTATAAAAGATATCAAGTATTTCATTTTTCTTAAGAGGGTGATCAGGCAAAGCATTAAGTAATTGGAGAAGCCTCCCCCAAGCTTGTGGGAGACTCTCTTCTTCAATTTGCACAAAATTATATATATATCCCTTAAGGCAGCTTGTTTCTTATGAGCAGGGAAATATTTAGCAGAGAAGTAATAAATCATGTCCCGGGGACTACGCACACAACCAAGATCAAGAGAATTAAACCATATCTTAGCATCACCCTTAACGAGAACAGAAATATTTTAAGAATATAAAAGTAGCGAGTTCTCTCATCATTAGTGAACAGGGTAGCTATATCATTTAATTTAGTAAGATGGGCCACAACAGTTTCAGATTCATAGCCATAAAAAGGATCAGATTCAACCAAAGTAATTATATCAGGATCAATAGAGAATTGATAATCCTTATTAGTAACAAAGATAGGTGAAGTATCATAAGCAGGATCATATTTCATTCTAGCATTCAGAGTTTTATGTTTAAGCTTAGCTAATAATTTCTTAAGATCACTTCTGTCATTGCAAGCAAGAAAGTCTCTTTTAGTTTCTTCATCCATAACATAGCCCTCAGGCACAACAGGTAATTCATATTTATTAGGAGAGCCTTCGTAATCACTTTCACCAGTATTATCAGTTTTGATAATTTCATTCTCTCTAGCCCTAGCAAGTTGTTCATCAAGAAATTCACCAAGTGGCACAATAGTATCAGGCATAGAAGTAGTTTCATCATAAGTATCATGCATAGCAGAAGTGGCATCATCAATAATATGCGACATATCAAAATCAATAGCAGAAGCAGGTTTAGGTGTCGCAAGCTTACTCAAAACAGAAGGTGAATCAAGTGCAGAGGTAGATGGCAGTTCCTTACCTCCCCTCGTAGTTGAGGGATAAATCTTGGTTTTTGGATCTCTCAAGTTCTTCATAATGATAAGCAGATATAAATCCCAAGTGACTCAAAGAATAGAGCTATGCTCCCCGGCAACAGCGCCAGAAAATAGTCTTGATAACCCACAAGTATAGGGGATCGCAACAGTTTTCGAGGGTAGAGTATTCAACCCAAATTTATTGATTCGACACAAGGGGAGCCAAAGAATATTCTTAAGTATTAGCAGCTGAGTTGTCAATTCAACCACACCTAGAAACTTAATATCTGCAGCAAAGTATTTAGTAGCAAAGTAATATGATAGTAATGGTAACGGTAACAAAAGGTAACGGTAGCAAAAGTAATATTTTTGGTATTTTGTAGTGATGATAACAATAGCAACGAAAAAGTAAATAAGCGAAGAACAATATATGGAAAGCTCGTAGGCAATGGATCGGTGATAGAGAATTATGCCAGATGTGGTTCATCATGTAACAGTCATAACCTAGGGTGACACAGAACTAGCTCCAATTCATCAATGTAATGTAGGCATGTATTCCGAATATAGTCATATGTGCTTATGGAAAAGAACTTGCATGACATCTTTGTCCTACCCTCCCGTGGTAGCGGGGTCCTAGCGGAAACTAAGGGATATTAAGGCCTCCTTTTAATAGAGTACCGGACCAAAGCATTAACACATAGTGAATACATGAACTCCTCAAACTACGGTCATCACCGGAAGTGGTCCCGATTATTGTCACTTCGGGGTTGCCGGATCATAACACATAGTAGGTGACTATAGACTTGCAAGATAGGATCAAGAACTCACATATATTCATGAAAATACAATAGGTTCAGATATGAAATCATGGCACTCGGGACCTAGTGACAAGCATTAAGCATAGCAAAGTCATAGCAACATCAATCTCAGAACATAGTGGATACTAGGGATCAAACCCTAACAAAACTAACTCAATTACATGATAAATCTCATCCAGCCCATCACCGTACAGCAAGCCTACGATGGAATTACTCACACACGGCGGTGAGCATCATGAAATTGGTGATGGAGGATGGTTGATGATGATGATGGCGATTGGTTCCCCTCTCCGGAGCCCCGAACGGTCTCCAGATCAGCCCTCCCGAGAGAGTTTAGGGCTTGGCGGCGGCTCCGTATCGTAAAAAGTGATGAATCTTTCTCCTTGATTTTTTTTCTCTCCGAAGACGAATATATAGAGTTGGAGTTGAGGTCGGAGGAGCTCCAGGGGGCCCATGAGGTAGGGGGCGCGCCCAGGGGGGCAGGCGCGCCCCCACCCTCGTGGCTAGCACTAGTAGAAAAAGGGCCTGTTGTTCCGGTCCGTAAGGGCCTTTTGTCCTGGTTCCTGAACCGGGACTAAAGGGTCGGTACTAATGCCCTGTCCCTTTAGTCCCGGTTCAATCCAGAACCGAGACAGATAGGCCTCCACGTGGCCTGTGCGCGGAGCCCAGGGAGGAGGGCCTTTGGTCCCGGTTGGTGGCACCAACCGGGACCAAT